>NC_084741.1:68099412-68130190 GCF_033978785.1 Entelurus aequoreus | reverse complement strand
TAAATGACATCAAATATGAGGCATAATGATGCAAATATGTACATATAGCTAGCCTAAATAGCATGTTAGCATCGATTAGCTTGCAGTCATGCAGTGACCAAATATGTCTGATTAGCACTCCACACAAGTCAATAACATCAACAAAACTCACCTTTGTGCGTTCATGCACAACGTTAAAAGTTTGGTGGACAAAATGAGACAGAAAAAAAAGTGGCATAAAACACGTCCTAGGAAGTCGGAGAAAGTTATACATGTAAACAAACTACGGTGAGTTCAAGGACCGCCAAAATTAGTAGGACAAAACGGTGCTCGCCAAATACTCGAATCAGTGAAGCATGTTTAATATAAACAGTGTGCTTTATAACAATTAGGGAGGTTTGTGTCATGTTTGTCCTCCTACTGAAACCATATTAAAACAAAAAATATATTTTTTTCCCCTCATCTTTTTCAATTTTTCATACATTTATGAAAAAGCTCCAGAGAGCCACTAGGGCGGCGCTAAAGAGCCGCATGCGGCTCTAGAGCCGCGGGTTGCCGACCCCTGCTCTATACCAATATTTTGCTATCTGTACCAAAATGTATTTCGATACTTTTCTAAATAAAGGGGACCACAAACATATTTCATTATTGGCTTTATTTTAACAAAACATCTTCGGGTACATTAAACATATGTTTCAATCAAAGAGCAATTTTTCCTTAAATAAAATAGTGAACGTACAAGACAACTTGTCTTTTATTAGTAAAAAACTAAACTAAATCTTCTGTGGTACATTACATGGGACATGTAAGTGTCAAAAAGACATATATTGGTATATGACAGGCCCTGTGATGAGGTGGCGACTTGTCCAGGGTGTACCCCGCCTTCCGCCCGATTGTAGCTGAGATAGGCTCCAGCGCCCCCCGCGACCCCGAAGGGAATAAGCGGTAGAAAATGGATGGATGGATGGTATATGACAACAAATGTAGAGGTAAAACATACAGTAGAAATGGACACAATTGCAGAAAATGTAGTCTTGATTTTCGAAATTTTCTTTCGGGTTTGCGTGGCTCGCTTTAAGTCGATAGAAATGTTCCTTTTTTTCCCCCGTCAGTTTTCGTTGTTTTTCCTCATAAGGTGATCACATGTCTGAAAATAGAGTGAAGTACTTGGCTGCAAGCAGCAAAGACTCAGTTCATTCACATACAGTTTGCTATTTAAAGATGGCGTCGGCTGTGCCCTAAATCCTACACAAGCCATGAAACAGTAGTTCAAAACGCTTAACTAAATTATTTTCTTCTCATTGATAAATTGCAGCTTCCACAGCGCTCTCAGCACTCATGCAGCCTCTGACTGTGACGCTACCCACCTCTATGCTGACCTGTAGGCAATACAAAATCCTCTTGTCACTCACTTGTGTTTCCGATTGTACTCATAGTAAATCTATACAAGCTGTACACTGACTACCCTAAAGAAAAATCAAGTTTCACTTCTATGATGTCGGTCCTTGAGAATGACAATGGCTGTCTGAAATGTGGGGGAAGTTCTCACATTTGGGAAATACAGTGGTACCTTATTTTACACACAACATTTCTGCCAAAGATTGCATATAACAAACTTGTCCACGGAATCAGGTGCCCAAACAAGAGCTGCTTAAAGAGCTGTTTTTGAGGATTGTCTGCAAAAAAACACTTCAAAGAGCTGTTTTTAAGGATCATCTGCGGAAAACACTTAAAGCGCTGTTTTCAAGGATCGTCTGTGAAAAACACTCTCAAGAGCTGTTTTAAGGATCACCTGCGAAAAACACTTCAAAGAGCTGTTTTTAAGGATCATCTGCGAAAAACACTTCAAAGAGCTGTTTTTAAGGAACGTCTGCGAAAAACACTTTTAAGAGCTGTTTTAAGGAACATCTGCGAAAAACACTTCAAAAAACTGTTTTTAAGGATCGTCTGCGAAAAACACTTAAAAAAACTGTTTTTAAGGATCGTCTGCGAAAAACACTTCAAAGAGCTGTTTTTAAGGATCGTCTGCGAAAAACACTTCAAAGAGCTGTTTTTAAGGATCGTCTGCGATAAACACTTCAAAGAGCTGTTTTTAAGGATCGTCTGCGAAAAACACTTCAAAGAGCTGTTTTTAAGGATCGTCTGCGAAAAACACTCCAAAGAGCTGTTTTTAAGGATCGTCTGCGAAAAACACTTCAAAGAGCTGTTTTTAAGGATCGTCTGCGAAAAACACCTCAAAGAGCTGTTTTTAAGGATCGTCTGCGAAAAACACTTCAAAGAGCTGTTTTTAAGGATCGTCTGCGAAAAACACTTCAAAGAGCTGTTTTTAAGGAACGTCTGCGAAAAACACTTTTAAGAGCTGTTTTAAGGATCGTCTGCGAAAAACACTTCAAAGAGCTGTTTTTAAGGAACGTCTGCGAAAAACACTTTTAAGAGCTGTTTTAAGGATCACCTGCGAAAAACACTTCAAAGAGCTGTTTTTAAGGATCTTCTGCGAAAAACACTCCAAAGAACTGTTTTTAAGGATCGTCTGCGAAAAACACTTCAAAGAGCTGTTTTTAAGGATCGTCTGCGAAAAACACTTCAAAGAGCTGTTTTTAAGGATCGTCTGCGAAAAACACTTCAAAGAGCTGTTTTTAAGGATCGTCTGCGAAAAACACTTCAAAGAGCTGTTTTTAAGGATCGTCTGCGAAAAACACTTCAAAGAGCTGTTTTTAAGGATCGTCTGCGAAAAACACTTCAAAGAGCTGTTTTTAAGGATCGTCTGCGAAAAACACTTCAAAGAGCTGTTTTTAAGGATCGTCTGCGAAAAACACTTCAAAGAGCTGTTTTTAAGGATCGTCTGCGAAAAACACTTCAAAGAGCTGTTTTTAAGGATCGTCTGCGAAAAACACTTCAAAGAGCTGTTTTTAAGGATCGTCTGCGAAAAACACTTCAAAGAGCTGTTTTTAAGGATCGTCTGCGAAAAACACTTCAAAGAGCTGTTTTTAAGGATCGTCTGCGAAAAACACTTCAAAGAGCTGTTTTTAAGGATCGTCTGCGAAAAACACTTCAAAGAGCTGTTTTTAAGGATCGTCTGCGAAAAACACTTCAAAGCGCTGTTTTTAAGGATCGTCTGCGATAAACACTTCAAAGCGCTGTGTGTAGGTATAGTCTACGAAAAACACTTTAAAGAGCTGTTTTTAGGGATAGTCTGCAAAAAACCCTTACATAGCTATTTTTAAAGATCGTCTGCGAAAAACACTTCAAAGAGCTGTTTTTAGGGAAAGTTGCAAGTGCGACGACGGCAGCGTGTGGCTCTCACCTGCCCTTCTCCTTTACCTCTAATTGCCGCTTTTGCCCACAATAGTCTTCAACGGAGACAAAAGTGATGTTAAATGTTCATTTATCCATTTAATACCTCATTTATATAATAATAATAATAATACCTGGGATTTATATAGCGCTTTTCTAAGTACCCAAAGTCGCTTTACATGTTAAAAACCCATCATTCATTCACACCTGGTGGTGGTAAGCTACTTTCGTAGCCACAGCTGCCCTGGGGTAGACTGACGGAAGCGTGGCTGCCAATTTGCGCCTCCGGCCCCTCCGACCACCACCTATCATGCATTCAACATTCATTCACCGGTGTGAGCGGCATCGGGGGCAAGGGTGAAGTGTCTTGCCCAAGGACACAACGGCATGGTAAGAGGCGGGGAGCGAACCTGCGACCCTCAGGATTCTGACACGGGCGCTCTACCCACTACGCCGTGCCGCCCCATATATGCCCCCATATATGCATTTATCATTGTCTTATGCATATAAAACAAAAATTATTCTCCAAAACAGGCATTTTGTGTTTGTAACAATTAATACGATTTATATTACCGTATTTTTCGAATGGGGGAAATTATTTGCTTGAGTTTTCCTACGATTCGGTCTACGCTTGACTTTTTGGAAGGCGCTGCTAACGAAAACGGACATACCACTGTACTGTGAAAAAACATAGTTGTTTCCCTCAGTGTGGTACTTCCTACAGTGCTTTGTAGTAGTAGTTGTATTAGTAAATACCTTAGAATAACAGAAATCAAGAAGATGTAGTACTTTTAATTGGGACATGCATCAATTTTGTGTATCCCTTCAGGTCTCGAGCACATGCTACTTAAGGTGTAGATAAATCAATACCTCCCTGCTGTTCCTTGATCAGTAAAATTGCAACCTTGATTGTCATTTACGTCTCACCTGATGTAAAAATAACTCCCTGCCTTTATTCTCAGTGGAATTAAAGGGTGCAGGGATACTTGTCCCTCTAATGGAGGAGCCTGGCTTTTCTTTGCCATTCACTCTCATTTTCTACATATAAAAAAAACCCGGTGCCCTCCTTTTTTTAGTCTCTCCTTGTTTTTGTACTTCTTCTTCCTAGGCTTTCTTCAATTCTCTCATCTCCATATGGTGCCACAGCATGCGTCACTCTTCCTCTGGGACCGTTCTGTTCTCCTGCAGCAGGGGGGGGGGGGAGCACCCCAAAAACGATCGCACAGCCTCCCCGCTGCGTGTACCAGGCGACGAGCAAAGCAAGATGTAAAAGTCCAGGGCGCGCGGCTGAAAGGGAGGGAGGACGGAGGCTTTTTATGGACTAAGAAGTCAGGGAATGTGCAGCCGGATGAATCAGTGCCAGCGAGCAATCCTCACTTGGGCAGAGAGGGAAGGAGAGGCAGGATGCTGAAGGCATTTAAAACTCCCATGGGAGTCTTGTGCCACAGCATCCTATCTTGCAGAGCTATTGGCCTCCGCTATCTGTGGCTATATAGCGTGTGTCTGTCTTGTCTCCAAGCCTCTCAGAGAGGATCAGTCACCCTTTGCTGCTTCAGCTGCTAGCTGCTTCTCTCGTCATTTCACCAGCCGCTATCCCTTTCTCCCACATTTCCCCCCCACCCCCCCCTTCACCCTGCAACTTTGTTTATTTTCTTTGTGTTAAACTCGCCACATTTCCACTCCAATCTCTTGTGGTTCCATCAGCTCCTTCCTACTTCTGTCACTCAAAAGCCAAAGAGGGTGTTAAATCAAGTAAAAGGAAATATTGATATGAAAATATCCATAGCACCATGACGAGCAAGGATTCTGATACCAGAATCCGCTGTCCTAATACGAAAGTGGTTATGTTTGGTTGGGTGGATATTATTATTCTTATCATTAGTTATTCTAAGGTTTCTGATCATGGTATCGAGCTCTTCTAAAAATATGTTGACACATTTGAGACGTTCTAGTTCGAGATGGACACGGAATCCCGGTTTCATAATAACACCAGACGAGAGTAACCGAAGTGTAATAGAAAGTATCCAACAGTTTCTTATTTTGGTACTAGATGAATGCAGACTCCCCTGCCACGTGTTTGGTGATATTGTGATCTATTGCCAACCTTACCATGCCAACAGCACCCTTTGTTACACAGCTAGCGCTTCAACAACAAGGCATTTCCACATTATGCACCAATGACGATGACAGCGAGCAAGTTGCATTCAAAAACCCTCGGAATTATGAGTGCCAAACATTACAATGCAAGGAAGTCTGGGTTATTTTTGCACTTTCTCTGCGTGCTGTGTTGCTGCAATAATATGACAAATTGTTGTATATTTATTTCTTATTTGTGAATGTATTATCATTTAAGCTTTTTTGTTTTATTACGCAAATGTGCAGGTTTTCCATTTTAGTACCAGCACCGATTTAAAATGACCGATTTGTTACTACAGTAGTATTGATTGAAATGTAAAAGATACTTATTCCTAGTTCAAGTAAAGCAGTTGAAATTAATGATATCTCATTTTAAAACTGCTTAACCCACAAAGCACCTTGTTGGACCAAAAGTGTACAACATTTTTAAGTGCACACAGAGGTAGACAAAGTACTTTCTCGTCATTGAGCATTAAATCAAGTAAAATGAAACCTGTGGAATGGAATAGTTAAGGGTGGATCGATACCAAAATACAGACCCCAAGGTTTCCTGATTCTGTTATCCATTCTTCTATAACAATATTTCGACACATTTGGTCTTTCAAGTCAAGCAGCTGAAAGTAAATTGTGCTGTACTTATAAAACTTACGAAACCCCTCACCCAAAAGGCAGCTTGTTTGACACAACCAACATTTTAAAGTGCATGCAGAGCTACCTAAAGCTGCTGGTAGTATCTCTGCTCATTTCACCAGCCTATATCCCTTCTCTTGTTTTACTTTTTAACATTATCTCACATGTCCTTTTCATGATACAACTTCTAGTTTCTTTTGGTTTGGTAATATTGCCGCATTTGCACTTTTATCTTCCTGGGTATTCTCCTGTCTTAGTCACTGGCTAAAGACAAAGTACACATTTTAGGCCGTTTAATAAGTTTTGTGCAGCGACTTCACTTCAATTGTTTTGGCAAGTAAAAGGAAGGAGTCATGATGGTTGGTTCTAGGGCTGCGTGATACACCGGTATTATAGTTAATACTGGTATATTTTAGAAAGCGGTATATATTTGAGCAAATACCGCCATACCGGTATCTTTTGATGTGCTTTTTGTTTCGGCCGTTTGCGTCTGACAGGCAAAGCACAGGGCATCATCCTCTTTTGCTCACCCCCGCACATTGCGTGTTTATGGATGCTTCTCTGACACATCAAACTTGAATAAAATATGGCGCGCCGTGCCGATTTTTCAACTCCCGAGTGATAAAATGCTTTGGTCAGCGACCTTATTTGGCTTTTAGTGAGTGACTAAAGCTTTATTTATTCACCAATTTGCTTCAGAACATATACCTCTCCTTGTAGTGACTTTATTACTTATCTCATCTATGTATGTTGTTAACTCCTGTTAGCGACTTAGCATTGCAGCTAGCGATAGCTCCTCTCTGCGTCAAATGTTTAACTACACCTCGGCTTGAAAGTGCCTCTCCCCATAGCCTGTGCGGACTAAACTACTGCAGTGTAGCGGCTGGGTGGCTGAAGAGTAGCTTTAAACTTAACAGCCAGAGACTTTCACCGCAGTAAGCGAGTAGAAAGCTCCATCTATCCCAACGCTCAAGCGCAAGTATATAAACCTAATGAACAAAAACTGCTTTAATATAATAACTGCTAACTAATTACTTAATAAGAATAAACAACACACTACGTTACTACATACAACAAAAATACTCAGTACTCTCAACACTGGTTATTTAGCCGTAAAACACTTAGGCAACCTTAAGCACTTTGCACTTGTTTTTTAAGATATCTGTATATACCTTATACCAGTATTCGGACTAAAAATACAGCTGTATCAGTTTTGGTCCATATCCCCCAGCCGTAGTTGGTTCCATATGAGAATAGCCCTACCAGCGTTGTTACCAAGGGTTCTGATACAGGTATCAATTCTTACCTCACAATATTGATATTTATAAGTCTGAGGCGTTTGAGTTGAACTATTGGAATACATTTCCAATCTCTGGGATGAAATATAGCGGCTACATTTGCAGGCCTTTAAGGGATGAGTCTTGGGGAAAGTTAAGGGATGGAGTGAAGACAATTTTTGAGTTCAAATGTTTGTTCAAGGGAAATAAGATGGCGCTGAGTAGCTTGATCTAACAAAAGCTGTGGAATGACCCCAGATCATGGGGCTCTAACAAGTAGCCCGCCACTTTTTTGAGTACTGTAGACAGTTTTATTTTCTGTAAACTCTTTGTAACTTTTCAATGCAGACTTAATGTCGCTAGATAATGACAAATGACCAGAAAATAGCATCAAGACAGTGTTTAATTTAAATGCTGCCAGTCATGGAAACAATCACAAATAAATCACATCTTTTGTCAAAGTAGCTCTAATGGTGATAAAAGTTGCAGCTGAATAGTTTCGCTTTAAGAACTTGTGGACACTAATGAGGAAGAATGTTGATTAACGGAGCTAAGTTTGGCAGACAGCCCATTAGCTATCGTCTTCTCCGCCATTTTACTTCCTCAAGCTTATGGTTCCTATCGAGGGTTCACGCTCCTGTCATCTTCCTCTTCCATCAACACAATGCCACCGTTTTTTTTTCAAAGGGAACACAATATAACGAGAAAAGCACTCGGAGATGATAAATACAGACAGTGGTTTAATCAAAGTTTAATCAAAATCTGTCAATAACCTTTTGAGTAATGTTGCTAACAAACTAACAAACCTCAGCTAATTGAAGAATGAATTAAAAAGCTACGTCTGTGCTTTTTTGTTTTCTCTGTCGCTTTTAAACAGACTTTAAGAGGGTTCACTCTTAGCATCGGTGTAAGCGCCCGGTTCTTTTGTGGAATGAAAGAAACGGAGTGAACCCTCTTGTCAGTCATCCACTCTCTTTGTCACAAGCGGTCTCACCTCTCCACAAAGAAGTTCAGCCTGGCAGCATCAACGTAAGGTAACATACAGTTGTAGAAATTATCCGGATCACCCACAAAATCTTAATAATTGTCAGATTCAAACACTGATGGCATCTATTAAACAAGACAAGAAGCAAAGAATTAAACAGAGACATAATTCAATGTGGCTCAATTTGAGGAGAAACGTCTAGTCTGTAGTCTTGGACAGTCTCCAGCACGCTCTGGCGAAAGATTGTACGCCTCCTCCTTTATTTGGACTTTCTCTGACCACATGGCAACAGCTGTTTCTAAGGCATGAGGGTCGTAAACAGTTCACAGAAAAGGTCGTAAAACAGTCCTGCTTCCTCTTCGCTTTTGTAGTTCTTGGGTCAGACAATATCTTTCTGTTGATTACAATACATGAAAGAAACAGAACACCTTCATTTTGCTTCCCCCCTACACAGTGGAGTTTTACAAGCCTTCTTCTTGGTAGGTTCAAAGACATGTTTTTGCTTCTCGCTGGGAACTCATTGAAACAAAAAGTTTTTGTGATAGCTTAGATAAAATTATTCTAACAATAATTGTTTTTAATCTCATGTTAGACATTTCCTGAAAGTTTTAGCGAAATCCACCAATGGCTTTTTGAGTTATGTTGCTAACTAACTAACTGAAAGACAAACTGTACATACAATATACTTCCTGGCGGAGGTAATAATAATTTTTCACTCAAAAAGAAAAGTGGATTATTTGGAATGTAGTTGGTACATTAATTGATAAGAACATTGACTTTGATTCCGTTATTTTTGCAGCAAAGAGTTTTGTGGTAATTGGGCTGAAGGTAGTGTGATAGTTTATCTAATTTAACTGCAAAGAGGGAGAGATTAGGCAACAATTGGAGCTCATCCTTCCGAAATTTGAAATCTTAAATTATGTATCTAAAATTTCAAGATTAAACTTTAATTACGATTTAAGGTGCATGAGAATGTGGAAACGAAAAAACAGCTCTCTTAGACTACTCATGTTATGAACAAGCACAGCGCAACACAGCCGCAAAAGAACCAATGTTGCAATATTGGTAAGCAGAGAGCTGCTCAGCAATAATAGCGCTGATGAGAGCATTGTACCGGGCACAGGTAAAAAGCGGAGGTTTCACACCAATACTGTAGGTGACTAGCGACATTTTAAAGTGCATGCAGAGCTGGACGAAGCTGCTCGATGCTAACCACTTGTGACACTTCAATTGCAAACACCAGGAGGTTGCCTACTGCCACAGTTATTGTCATTGGCTGTTGTAAACCATGCAACTGTTAATCGGAGTATTTATTTATTTTTTTTTTTTTTTTCTTTCCTTTTTTATAATGTCCTGCCCAGCTTCTCAGGCAAATCATATAGCAGATGTAGATGCCCATATCAGCTGTTCAGATTTACTTTACAAAAGAGAAGTGTAGGATACTTCTCTTGTTGCCTTATTTGTATTTGACTTTATTAAATGTATTTATATTATCATTTGGTGCAGCCGGGCCGGAGCAGGAGGGGATAGAAAGAGAGAAAAAGGAAGACAGAGGGGGGAATTGTGGGGACAAGAGGGGGATTAGACAGAGAGACAAAAACAACAACAGCAAACACAACAACAACAACAGAGCAACATCAGCAAATACTACATGTACAAATATGATGGTAAAAGTAATAGCAAATAAGCAGTTAGTGAAAAAAATAAAAAATAATACAGAAATGACAATGAGCATTATTACATTAAAAATGAAGCAATATGAATATCAATAGAAATAGCGCTATTGATAATAAACAATACCAATACTTTACCTTTATTATCAACAATACAATTGTTCAAATGCAACAATAGATATACGTAATGATAGCTTGAGATACGAAATAACGCAGAAATATGGAGGGGAAGAGAGAGAAGCAACCTACATTAACCTTGTAGATTGTTATAGTAACAATAGGTTAAGCTTTCTCTAATCGGAGTATTTACGGTATTCAAGTTTTTACCTCTCACTGCTCAAACGGTGCTCCTTATATAGGTCGTTGGAACTAATGAAGGATGTGTTAACGACTCCAGATGGGTTTGGTCATAAAAACCTGTGGATACTAATGTGGAAGCGTGTAGACAAACAGGGCTAAGATGGGCCGACAGGCGTGAAATAGCCAGCACCTGCTACATGAGCAGATCTTCTGCAAACCCCCACCACTCCCGCCGCACACCACAGCTGCATGACAAACTCACATGAGTTTACACACCAGGATGCTTGTGTATCCTGCGCCTTGTCCTGTGCACCTGCAGGCGGGGATGAGGGATGGGTGTTCTCTCATCTTGGATCTGGATGCTTAGTCACACAAACAGATTCTACCCTCTGCTTCTTTCTCCATTTATCTCTCAGGGGTCATTTTGTTGAAGTTTGCTATTTTTCATTCAAGCTCACTCCTTATCTCTCACAGGTTGTCTTTCAGCCTCTAAGAGTCTAGCTCTGATCCCGGTGGCCCCTCTGCATCCCTGTCTCTTGCTCCCTCCCGTGCCAGTAGTTTACCCCCGCCTTTTTAAGCTTCACTCTCAAATACCAGTAGCTCTTCCTTAATCACAGCTTAGTGGTCCCCATCCATCCTTCTCCCACATCTTGTGTTGTGCTCGTGTGCTTCACTTCCGCCCTCTATCTTAGGGTGCACTCACACTTGGCCGCACCAAAATCCTTTGGCGAGAGTACGGGTGTACAAACTTTTTGACTAGGAGGCTGCATTGGCCCAAAATAATTTGTCCGGGGGCTGAAAGCCGACTCCATGTGAAGTAACATTGTATATAGCCTATACCAGGGGTCGGCAACCCGCGGCTCCGGAGCCGCATGCGGCTCTTTGACCACTCTGATGCGGCTCAGCTACATACTTACCGATTGGTACAGGGCCGCACAAGAAATTCAAAAAAAAATAAAAAAACATTTTTAAATTTTTTTATTTAATGAAATCAACATAAAAAACACAATATATACATTATATATCAATATAGATCAATACAGTCTGCAGGGATACAGTCCGTAAGCACACATGATTGTATTTATTTATGTAAAAATAAATTAACCCCCCCACCGGTCCGTGGGACACATTTTCAAGCGTTGACCGGTCCGCAGCTACAAAAAGGTTGGGGACCACTGGTCTACATAACATGTAATGGTGGTTCTTTGGTCAAAATGTTGCATAGATGATGTTTTACAGATCATCTTCAAGCCGCTTTCTGACGTTTTGTGGGCGGTCTTATTTACGTGGCTCACCTTCGGCAACGTCTTCTCCCCGTCATCTTTGTTGTAGCGGTGTAGCGTGCAAGGACAGGAGTGGAAGAAGTGTCAAAAGATGGAGCTAACTGTTTTAATGACATTCAGACTTTACTTAAATCAATAACGGAGCAGCATCTCCTCATCCGGTAACAACAACAACACTGGAAATGTGTCCCGTGAGAAATCGTCCGACCGGAACTCTCTAATAACTAAAGTTCCATGTGTGAATAATGTAAAGTCACTACACCGGTATGTTTTAGCACTTTCATGGCAAATTTACTGACAGATGTAAGTAAGAACGTTACACTACTTTATATTAGAAATGGCAACAGCGGAGGATGAATATCCCATAACAAGAATAAAGAAAAAGAAGAAGCTTATCGACTACGGTGTCTTCACGGACTACAAGCGCAATTTTTCAGGATTTATGCAGATCCCAAATACAGATCAGCAGGTACCAGATGGTAAGAAAAGTTGCTTTTGCATAATATTGCAAAACAATATGTCAGTGCGCGCCACACCCCCTCCACTTGCAAGATACACAATAATCATTGAGCTGTTAAGGCTGACCGTTGCAACGCATTGACCAGTTTCAGCCGTAACAACACTCCCCCTCCCCCCTGCCTTGGTTTATGCCCAAGACTCAAAATGATTGGTGACCCCAGGTCTAATGTGAGCATGTTCTCAGTCCCGTCCGTGCTTCTGTACAGTCATGACTCAAAAAGTTAGATGACCTCGTCAGAATGTGCACACATACTCTGAGGGGGCTTTCTGCTCATCTGGAAATAGACGTCCTTTCGAGTCGGTGCATCCTCCGCCCCCCCATGCTTGCGAGTCCTCTAAAAAGACAAGTGCAAGGGCAAAAGAGGGCTTGAGCGTCTTCCTCCTGCGGGTTTGCAAGTGTGTGTGTGTGTATGTATATAACATATACACATATTATGTGTCTGTCTGGCCATGCGAAAATAGCCAGGGCAGGTCTGGTGGAGCCAAGTCCCCCTGCAGCGTCACGCTGGCCCCCTGCCCACCGCCCATTAGCACACATGCACACGCCCTTGTTCGATAACTTAACATGCTGACAGTGAATACTTTCAAGCGACGCTGGAGGTGCGGCCTGAGCCCGCCATCGCAAGTTCTTTTTGGACTTACTTCCGCTCCATCCGTCCGATTACTCTTGGTCACTTGGAGCTTGTGATCGCACTGGACGTGGCTTTAGTAGAAGCAGGCTGCTTTTGTAGCTTGTGTTTGTGTGTGTTTTCTCAGCAGCCCTCCTGTTAACACAGCATGCATATTGCAGCTATTCTGCTGGATCATGCAACAGCATGTGTTGCTACGAGGTCCTCTCCCCCTAACCCACTTATTTTAATTCCATTGTCGCCTTGTTAGGTGTCTGGCTGTACAGGGAGCCCCTGATGACTCCATTACATGGCTCTCTTGAATCTTTAAAGTGTTGTCTCAAAAAACACCCACAAAAGCATTTGCAACAAGACTTTAGAGAGAAAGAGAGAGAGAGAGAGACAGAGAGGTGCAAAGCCGGCCCATACTGTCTAAGGTTTCTTCCTAAGCAGTAGTGTTTGCTTGTGTTGTTAATGTACAAGTGATGGGTTCTAGTCTTGTTCCAATGTATACAATTATTTATGTTGTGAATTTCTGCTTCAGGTGACTTGGTCTGTACACAGTACTGTAATAAAAAAAATAAAAAAAAACGGTCACATTGTTACAAGTCAAAGTGGTGTATTCATTACGAAAAATGATAGTAATGCACATTGCCAAGTATAGTGGTGTTAATCATTTTGCAATGCAGTCTGCTGAAAATGATGGACAGCACCATCTACATAGCAACTGACGCTGTGGTCAAAGTTGGCAAAGTTAAAACACATCTTAAGATATTCAACACTCTACTGCCGTATGGCGGCTAATATGGGTTGTGCACCCTCCCAATTCGTCACGTTTTGTGTGTCAGGTAAACCCCAAAGAATGGTGCCATAGGAATCCTCTTCTGACTATATATATTTTATGAATATAACGATTACCGGTATTAATGTTATAGCTCGGAACAACTTCCAGCGGTTAGTATTACCGTTTCAAATTAAAATGATCGTGAAATCGGATTGATAACAGCACTTCGATAAATCCCCTGCTGATTTTTTCATGGAGAAGCAAGTTAGCGCGCTAATCTCTAGCTAGCCTCCATGCTAACATAAATATAAGATACATTGTCTTTCTCCGTTACAAACGATATACGCCTAACTGAACTTGTGCAAAGACATTGCTGTCTGACAAAGATAAACATGGTTAAACACCCCAATGGAAGAAAGATGTAGAAAACAACAAATACCGGAAGCAACAACACCGGAAATGTGTCCCGTGAAAAACCATCCGTTCGGAACAATCTAACATCTAACATCTAACAACTGAAGTTCCTTGGATGAATAATGTAATCTCACTACACCGGTATGTTTTAGCGCTTTAATGGCGAGTTTACTGACAGATATAAGTAGGAACTTTACACTACTTTATATTAGAAATGGTAACAGCGGAGGATGAATGTCCCATAACAAGAAGATAGAGAAAAAGAAGAAGCTTATCGACAACGGAGTCGCCACGGACTACAAAGGCGGGCGGGCGCAATTTTTCAGGATGTATGCAGATCCCAAATACAGATCAGAAGGTAATTAAAGTTGCTTTTGCTAAATATTGCGAAACAAAACGCCAGATAATGTCTTACCTTATACCAGGGGTCGGCAACCCGTGGCTCCGGAGCCGCATGCGGCTCTTTGACCACTCTGATGCGGCTCAACTGGATACTTGCCGACCCTCCCGAATTACCCAGGAGACTTCCGGATTTCAGTGCCTCTCCCTGTAATCTCCCGGGGCAATTATTCTCTGATTTTCACCCTGTCAACTATAATAAGGAGATACTGTGATGACACAGCATTTAGCGCCCTCTACAGCCAACAGTATCAATGTGCCAGTCCAGGTACACGTTGTATGCAGCTTCTGCTTGCACACGTAAGTGACAGCAAGGCATACTTGGTCCACAGCCACACAGGTTACACTGACGGTGGCGGTATAAACAAGTTTAACACTCTTACTAATATACGCCACACTGTGAACCCACACCAAACAAGAATGACAAACACATTTCGGGAGAACATCCACACCGTAACACAACGGAACAAATACCCAGAATCCCATGCATCCCTAACTCTTCCGGGCTACATTATACACCCCCGAAAAAAGATACACCCTGGCGTCCTGCACTGCACTCTAATCCTTCACTCTCACTTTCCTCATCCACAAATCTTTCATCCTCGCTCAAATTAATGGGGTAATTGTCGCTTTCTCGGTCCGAATCGCTCTCGCTGCTGGTGTAAACAATGTGCAGATGTGAGGAGCTCCACTACCTGTGACGTCACGCTACTTCCGGTACAGGCAAGGCTTTTTTTTATCAGCGACCAAAAGTTGCAAACTTTATCGTCGATGTTCTCTACTAAATCCTTTCAGCAAAAATATGGCAATATCGCGAAATGATCAAGTATGACACATAGAATGGATCTGCTATCCCCGTTTAAATAAGAACATTTCATTTCAGTAGGCCTTTAAGTGCGCCTTATAGTCCGGAAAATACGGTACATGCATTGTAGAATGTTTTCTGAAGCATTTGTTAAGTGGGATTTTATAGAGCGAGAGCACATCTGTGTGAGAAATTTCAAGTTGATCTAAGTTTTGGGCGTCAAGCTTTGGTGTTTAAATATTAATAATAACGTAACACAGTCGGGGTGCATGTTTTGACAAATGTTCACCCTTTTGTGTGCTGTGGTTGTAGGAGTCGAAGAAATCTATAGTCATGACTGTTGGCAACCTAAGATACGCAAAGTGTCATGGAAATCAAAGGTGTAGGTTTTGTGTGATACCAACGACCAAACCAAGCAGACTAAGAAGAAATTCCCCGTGGATGTGAGTGCAGTATCTAGTACAGATTACTGTCACGTTGCATGTACCGGGGCTCCTCAGAGCCTGAGGTGATAATGCATTTCTTGTGTTCTTTTTTAGAAAGTGGATGCTCAGGGCAAACTGTCGCTGTGGTGTGCGCGAATCGCAATATTTAGCGCAGCTCAGGGAGCGAGAGAGAGAAGGTTCTTTTGGTGGTGGGGAGTTAGAGCGAATATTGAAAGAAATGGGAAATAAACCTACAGTAGATGAAATTATTAATTTTCCTCCCGGGGCTTAGGTTGAAAGCCGAGGAGCGCGGCGGCGCAAAGGGGAAACGAGCGAGGAGACGAAACATGACAGGAATGAGAAGGTAAATTAAAGATGGCAGGCAAAATGGGTTTAGAGGAGAGAGTGTTTGCAGGAGACATCTGGTGAAGTGGATGCAGAGATGGAGAAAATGGGATGCGGAGGAGCATCGAGGCAAAATAACGAGGCGCAAGCACATGTTTGACGCACAATTTGTTTCTTGATGATAATCAGCGTACAGCACGGATTCGGTCTGTTCTTTTTGCTTCTTTTAAAAAAAATGTTCATCAATATAGGCGCATAACAAATAATAGATGGTATGTTGATTTGTTTCTGAGACTTTTTAATACTCTGCAGTGTTTTGTGGAGGGAAAAAAGGCTGCAACAGAAGACTGGGGTAGTGAACTTTCAGCAAAGGACTTTTTGATCATTTTTGGGAAGCCGGGAGTATGTTTCTAACATGTCACCCGGAGTTATTTGCTTTTCATTGTGCCTCTTAATCTCCAAGAACGAAGGAGGCAGCAGCTAGTTTTTTTTAAAGAGAAGACTTTGTTCCCACATTTTATGTTTTGATAATAACATCCATTATATGAGGCTTCCCACACTATTTGGTTAAAACATGAGTGTTCTTGCCGCTTTGGATATCCGTCAAAAGATGAGGGAGATTTATTTGATCTTTTTACACTGAATAATAATAATTTCAACAGTTTTATGACAACTATTTTCCTAATAAGAAAAAGTAGTGTTAGCCTCCTAATACCTTTTAGATTAGCTTACTAGCTTTTGCCATTAATTGCCATTAAAGCTGCATGTCTGATCATGTATCCATATTTTGTTAATAAACAAAAATAAAATATTTGCGAGCCTACTAAAATATCCATAATGGTCGTTTAGCTTGTGTGACATTAGCTTGCTAACCATGTCTATGTTGGATTTATAGGGAAAATACATTGTTTAATACTGTTAAAACTAGGGATGTCCGATAATATCGGCCTGCCGATATTATCGGCCGATAAATGCGTTAAAATGTAATATCGGAAATTATCGGTATCGGTTTTTTTATTATCTATATCGGTTTATTTTTATTTTTTATTAAATCAACATAAAAAACACAAGATACACTTACAATTAGTGCACCAACCCAAAAAACCTCCCTCCCCCCATTTCTTTCTGTCATCAATATTCTGGTTCCTACATTATATATCAATATATATCAATACAGTCTGCAAGGGATACAGTCCGTAAGCACACATGATTGTGCGTGCTGCTGGTCCACTAATAGTACTAACCTTTAACAGTTAATTTTACTCATTTTCATTAATTACTAGTTTCTATGTAACTGTTTTTATATTGTTTTACTTTCTTTTTTATTCAAGATCTTATTTTTATTTATTTTTTTAAAAGTACCTTATCTTCACCATACATGGTTGTCCAAATTAGGCATAATAATGTGTTAATTCCACGACTGCATATATCGGTTGGTATCGGTTGATATCGGTATCGGTAATTAAAGAGTTGGACAATATCGGAATATCGGATATCGGCAAAAAGCCATTATCGGACATCCCTAGTTAAAACTAAGGATGTACAGATTGGTAACTGCAAAATTTTGTGAAAAAGTGTGATTGGCCATTGCCAATTACTGCCTTTTAACGCCGATCCTCTCTTGTTGCTAGCGGCTAGCTTTTTAAGGACTTTATAGGCGGAATAGAGCATCTCCCATAGGCTCCATTGTAAGCAGACTTTTGAGCACATGTATTTAAAATTTAGAATTAACATCCATCGTCATGTGTGTTATAATGATTGTGAAGGATAGGCAACATTCCCAGAAAAGTGCAGTCCCCCCTCCCCCAATATGTTGTTCCAATGGTCTCTGTAAGTGTAGGTGAATGTGCTCCTGAATCAAGGTCTTCTTGTTCAGTGGTCCCTTGGAACATCGTGTTCGTTTTCCGCCAGACTCTATTATCATCGTCAATGTCGAAGCAGTGTCAACTTTAATATTTGTCCAGGTCCTTGATGTTTTCGACAATAAGTGCTCTTGCTTTTGGACCACCATTCAGCTTGATGTAGATTTTACAGTTTGTGCTCCAAGTTCCCTGAATTTTTCCCTGGTTTCTCAAGTCGTATGCTTTCTTGGTGAGTTTTGTGAGGTGCTCATTCATGCACACATTTGTACCCTTCAGCTTCTTTCCCTGTTTCAGAAGTGCCATTTTCGATTTCCTATTGACGAGTCTCATGAGGATGACTGGAGTGGTGTTGTTGTTTAGTGGGATGCGTGTTTCGACGGTATTGTTGTCTACTTCCATTTCCTTTGATTGCAGGACGTTGCCAACATGCTGTTCTGCCGTGGCTTCATCCATTTCATCTGGTTCTCCTCCATTATACACCACTTTTAACTTGTTCATTTCAGCAATTTCGTACCTTGCGCCGTTTAGAGGTCAACTCGAGGTGTCAGCCCGTCAACTGAGATCACTCTATGTGGTCGGAGACACTTTAAAACAGCTTCAAACTCTTATCGTTCAAACTCAGTGTAGCTTCTGGTTACTAGGCAACAGTTTAGAATTTCAGTGGGGGGCGTTAGGTTTCAGGCTAACTGCTCTTCCAATTCGCCTTATTTCGGCGAATCTGTGCTTCTCACCGGACTAAAAGCACTGTGAAAATGCCAACTAACTCTCCTGCGGTTGTGAACACAATAAGTGGTCAAAAAAGCTTCAAAATTGTTGTAGCAGCAATACAAATGTTGTATTTTATTTTGTATTATACCGTATATGTATTGTGCTTTTTTTTCTTTTTATCTCTCTTTTTCTTTGAAATTGTAATTTTACTGCCTTGTTTACATTATGGCCCGGGGACTACAGATGAAAACTAGCCTTCTTGCTAATTCTGGCTTTTTTAACCATGTGTAGTCATGTGTTTTATGAAATTGCATTGTCCCCTTTGAAATAACCTAATCTTAATCTTAATCTTAATCATCAAAAACCCCGGTAGCAAAAGCGCAGCGTTTTTTTGTGCGTCTGTTCTCGTTGAAGTGACACGTCTAATAATAATACTAAAAGAAAGGTTTAGGTAACGTTAGTTTCTGCAGCCTGTAAATTAGCCGACTGGACGTGACATTTTTTTATGGGCTACATTTGTAGTTAAACATCCACAATTGAAAACAAATGACAGAAAGCATGTTTAAAATATGAATATTGTATTAAGAGTATGTGTACCGCTAGCATTGTAGCAGTAGAATGGTGACTCCTGCTGCATGTGTACCGTACAAAGTTGTGAATTCTGAGTGCTTTTATTGGTAGTCAGCCTTCTAAAGACACTTTTTATAATAAAGTAAAATGTGAATGTTAAACTAACACATTTACATTGTATTAAATGGGAAAGTGTCTCCAAACTTTTGACCGATACCTTATGAAAACATGCCCTTTTATGCTCTTTAATTTTTATACTTAAAAAGGAGACGTACTTATGTCCCGTTCTTTTCTATTCTATAATGCCACTGCTTCACAATGGAGTAAAATCCAGACAGGCCAGGGTCAACCGGTGACTGTTGGCGGCCGCTGATAATAGCTAGTGGACAATGGCCACGGGGGTTGCATGCAGGGGCAGCTGGCACGGTCCCCCGAAAAGCACATAGAGCCCTAAACCCTTGGCACATAAAAAGCTGCTCTGTGCCAAGCCATCGCACTGTTGTGGTGATTCCAGTAGGCTTTACTAGCCTGCTAGCATACTCTAGTAAATCTCCTCTTTGAGCGCTATTTGAAAAAGGCTCTGTGGTTCCAGATATTATAAAAAAAAAAAGAAAAAAAAAAGCGAGGTGTTTGGATGCTCTCTGTCTCGGCTCTCCTGACCTAAATCACAGCATGCTGATAGAGAGCAGAAGATTATATTTACTTAAGAAAAGGCGCTGTGTGGCTTTGAACCCTGCATGTATATTTATGACATCCACAGCACTCATGCAAGACGATTTCTTTGGTCAGAAGGAAGTACAAGCAGGTACTAATTCTAGTATACTTTAGGATGCATTGCTAGACGTGACAAGAGTCTTTTTTTGCATAGAACCTGCAGAATATTGCCTCGATAGTGTGCACATGCACCCATCAACATGCAATCGGATGAAAAACCGACAACACCCGACAATGTATTCCAACACAACAGGGGTGGTCGAGTGTCCAACTTTGTACCTTTTACACACAGCTTTTGTTACGCCTCCAAGACTACCTCAGAAAGTGGAATATTGCAAGGATAACTTGGTCCCGTTACTCTGTCTCTATAGCTAACAGTGAGAGAGCAGGAAATGGCGGGAACATGCTGGCTTTACACATGCTAAAAGTAGCATTCCCTGCTGTACATGCAAGTGTTATACTCAACAGACTCCACTTTGCTGCAGATCTTTTTCTTGCTGCCCTAAGTCTCCTGTTGGATAGAATTGGTCTTTTTATTATGTAGACAAAAAAGTACCGTTGTTAGCAATTTTTTATCAGATATATGCATTCAATGATTCTTATTAATATTTGATACAATTTTGCCGTCAAAAAGCGACAAGAGTATAGCTTTATTCTATACACTCCAGTATTGTACTCCGCAGTCTTCACTTTACTGCAGCACTTTGTTTCTGCTGCACTTAGTTGTTTTTGGGATAAAAGGTGTCTCCTTAATTGTTTTTGTGGTAATTCATACAATGTTGAAGCTCTGCAGTCTCCCCATTGCAGCATGGCTCCGTTTCTTGCTGCCCTCAATCTCCCTTTGGACAAAAATGTGTCCTATTTGCCTGGACAAAGCCGTATCTTAAATGCAGAAGCCCCTCATTCTGCTTCATTGTTTTTGCAGCAATTCATGGTTTTTAAACTCCGGACACGTTTTCTTTCTGCCCTTATTCTCCTCTTGGATAAAATATATCATCTTTTATGTGGATAAGGAGGTGAAAAATGGGCGTGTGAATCTTTGGGGACCTAATGATTTGATCCGATTCCGATTGCTGGGGTAACGATTCGATTCAAAATCGATTTTCGATATAAACGATTCTTAATTCAAACCAATTATCGCAATGTGTTAAATGTTAAACTATGATAAAACTTTTTGGTTGCATGTAGATGGCCTAAAACGTCTTTAAAAAAGGAAATATATATATATATATATATATATATATATATATATATATATATATATATATATATATATATATATATATATATATAAATATATATATATATATATATATATATATATATAAATATATATATAAATATATATATATATATATATATATATATATATATATATATATATATATATATATATATATATATATATATATATTTTATTATTATTTATTTTATATATTTTATTTATACATTTTCGGGTCTCCCTATGTCTAGCATTAAAAGATTACAGTTGGTACAAAATGCGGCTGCTAGACTCTTGACAAGAACAAGAAAGTTTGATCATATTACGCCTACACTGGCTCACCTGCACTGGCTTCCTGTGCACTTAAGATGTGACTTTAAAGTTTTACTACTTACGTATAAAATACTACACGGTCTAGCTCCATCCTATCTTGCTGACTGTATTGTACCATATGTCCCGGCAAGAAATCCGCGTTCAAAGAACTCCGGCTTATTAGTGATTCCCAGAGCCCAAAAAAAGTCTGCGGGCTACAGAGCGTTTTCTGTTCGGGCTCCAGTACTCTGAAATGCCCTCCCGGTAACAGTTAGAGATGCTACCTCAGTAGAAGATTTAAGTCCCATCTTAAAACTCATTTGTATACTCTAGCCTTTAAATAGACCCCCCTTTTTTAGACCAGTTGATCTGCCGTTTTCTTTTCTCCTTTGCCCCCTCGCCGGGTTATTCCGGTTCCGGTGACCATGGATGAGGTGCTGGCTGTCCAGAGTTGGGACCCGGGGTGGACCGCTCGCCTGTGCATCAGTTGGGGACGTCTCTGCGCTACTGACCTGTCTCCGCTCGGGATGGTCTCCTGCTGGCCCCACTATGGACTGGACTCTCACTGTTATGTTGGATCCACTAGGGACTGTACCTAGAGGGGGGGGGGGGGTTACCCACATATGCGATCCTCCCCAAGGTTTCTCATAGTCATTCACATCGACGTCCCTTGTGTAGGTTCTGTGCCGAGGATGTCGTTGTGGCTTGTGCAGCCCTTTGAGAATTTTGTGATTTAGGGCTATATAAATAAACATTGATTGATATATGTGTGTGTGTGTGTGTGTGTGTGTGTGTGTGTGTGTGTGTGTGTGTGTGTGTGTGTGTGTGTGTGTGTGTGTGTGTGTGTGTGTGTGTGTGTGTGTGTGTGTGTGTGTGTGTGTGTGTAGATGTATATATATATATATATATATATATTTTTTTTTTGGAAAATTATGAATCGCTTTAGAATCGATGTAAATAAGAATCACGATTCCCAGATGATTTTTAAAAAAAATGTGTGTGCCCCTAGTAAATGCATTAAGGCCCGCCTTTGTTAGCGTGTCGCGTTTTGAGTGATGTGTTCAATGCTTAGTGTTTGCAGTTACCTGGTCCAGTACTGCTTTGACACTCCTCCAAATTGAGGTGCGTAGGCACCATGGGGTGGAAAAGTCGAATTTAATGGCATTAGTTTTGTTTTTCAACAAGTTCACTATGTGGCCGGCTATTGCTCGCAATGCTCCAATGCAAAGTTTACTTCTTTTTTTTTTTGCTGTCAAGGAGAACTTTCTTTGTAAAATATGGCATTCCATGCTGGCGGAAGGCGGAGGGATGTAGGATTTCAGAGAGAGTGCAGACTGTATGGCTGACAAGTCATACGGGTCGCCTTCACAGCCCTGATTTAGACACCGTGGTGTGCTGCTTCATCTCTGGAGTGTTCACGCACTCATAAAATAGACTGTGGAGTGAATGTCGGCATCCTTGCCTGTTGGGACTCAAACAAACCCAAATAGAAACTAATAGGCTTCCATTCGTATTATGGCACTCCACCAATCAAATGGGCACTGCGGTTGGAGGGGCGGTCCATGTCGCGATCTTCCTTTAATGCCTTCAGGAAGAGCTGTCATTCTGCTGCATCACTTTGTCACTCACTCACTCCGCCACCCTCTTCCTTCAGCATCTCCTCTTCCTCCTCTACTGCTCCATTCATCATTATCCTCCCCAGCATGGCCTCCCTCTCCACCTGTTCCGCCGCACGCGCACACACCGCTCCCCTTCCTAACTCCTCCCCCTGCCGCCGCCATCGCATGGCTTTGTGATTTGTGCAGCAGCCTTGGACGGAAGCCGGCGGTTGAAGGGCAACACAGCAGGAGTAGGGGGAGGAGGAGGTGGCATGTCTGAGACCTTTTTGTGACGTGGCTGTGGGAATGAGGACAGGAGCTGTTTTTAAAGCAGAAGAGGAAAAGGTCACTACTGTGGCTAAATGCAAGCTTACTGTAGAAATGGGCGGGGTTTTAGCTTGGAGGCACACAACATACTAATTATTCGGTCCTCTGTTTGGCCCGTCAGCTGCTCTTTCTACTCAATCCAATGCAAGTACATTGCAAAAAAGGGCTGGCAGAATATAACATAAAAAGACTAGATTTTAGATAGAAAATACTAAAACACAAGTGAAATTATCTGTCCATGGAGCAAATTAATTTGGTAACACTTTAGGATGGGGAACATTCTAAGTAACAAAGACTTAATGTAGAGTTATTTGGACACTAGGGGAACATATTCTAAGAACCCTAACCTTATTGCGGGAAGACTCTTAGTTAATGGCTTACTGGTTGTATAATAAGGCCATGCAGAATAAGGCATTAGTAAGTACTTAATGACTCATTAAGAGCCAATATGTTACTTGTAGGAGCCTAATAGAGAGCCATACTTGAATCCATGTTTATTTTATTATTTTCAGTGATTGATGTGTGCACCCTTTGCAGGTGGTGAAAAGTTCCCACGCAGGCCTATAAGGGGCAGTAGCGCGCCGGGCGCGTGATTGGCAGTCGGGCACCAGCATATACCGTCTTTGACCTCACCTGTCTGTAGACCGCGGCTTTATATAGGCTACCTTTTATTTTGTTTCCCGAGTATTCTGTTCCTTGACTTTTGTAAATAAAATAATCTTCAATCGCGCTGCTGGATCAGTTTGAATTACACTGCCAAAAGTCAATGTTCAAAAACAAGAACAAAAAATACAAAAATGAGGGGTATTTTATTTGAACTAAGCAAAATTATCTGCCAATAGAACAAGAAAATTCGGCTTGTCAAGACTTTTCAAAACAAGTAAAATTAGCTAACCTCAAAGAACCCAAAAATACCTTAAAATAAGTATATTCTCACTAATAACAATTGCAGTTTTCTTGGTAGAAAAAAAAAGACCTTTTTGCTCAATATGTTGAAAAATATTCTGAAATTAAGTAAATGCTGGTGCCATTATCTTGACGTAATGATATGCGCTCGGCATCATGATTTTGTTGTTCATGCTTGAAATAAGAAATTATTACTTTAAAAAAGTAGTTTTATACTTCTGAGTGTTAATGACTAGGGGTGTGGGAAAAAATCGTTTCGAATTCAAATCGCGATTCTCACGTTGTGCGATTCAGAATCGATTCTCATTTTTAAAAAATCGATTTTTGTAATTTTTTATTTTTTTACATTTATTTTTTATTAATCAATCCAACAAAACAATACACAGCAATACCATAACAATGCAATCCAATTCCAAAACCAAACCCGACCCAGCAACACTCAGAACTGCAATAAACAGAGCAATTGAGAGGAGACACAAACACGACACAGAACAAACCAAAAGTAGTGAAACAAAAATGAATATTATCAACAACAGTATCAATATTAGTTACAATTTCAACATAGCTGTGATTAAAAATCCCTCATCAAAAAAAGAAGAAAAAAAAAAGAACAATAGTGTCACAGTGGCTTACACTTGCATCGCATCTCATAAGCGTGACAACACACTGTGTCCAATATTTTCACAAAGTTAAAATAAGTCATATTTTTGGTTCATTTAATAGATAAAACAAATTTACATTATTGCAATCAGTTGATAAAACATTGTTCTTTACAATTATAAAAGCTTTTTACAAAAATCTACTACTCTGCTTGCATGTCAGCAGACTGGGGTAGATCCTGCTGAAATCCTATGTATTGAATGAATAGAGAATCCTTTTGAATCGGGAAAATATTGTTTTTGAATCAAGAATCGCGTTAAATCGAAAAAAATCGATTTTGAATCGAATCGTGACCCCAAGATTCGATATTGAATCGAATCGTGGGACACCCAAAGATTCGCAGTCCTATTAATGACACAGCTTTGCATCAGTTGATATTCTAGTTATAAGCATGTTTTACTCAATATAGGTCATAAAATCTCAGCAACAAGCTGTAATATCTTACTGAGATCATTTAGGACCAAAACCCTTAAAACAAGTAAAAGACTCTAACATAAAATCTGCTTAGTGAGAAGAATTATCTTATCAGACAGAAAATAAGCAAATATCACCATTATTTGAAGATATTTCATCTTACTTAGATTTCAGTTTTTGCAGTATAGTGGATGGATAGCGGGAAAAGGAACAATACGTGACAAGGAAGGCTGTGTATGGTGTGAGTCACACAAGATGCCCGCGCCCCAAGTGGAACAAACATTTGAACAAAGGGGTTCTAGGAACAATCACTTTCAGTGTTGTATGCCACTTCGTTACTAATTTGCATGCTAATAAGCAACTAATTAATGGTGAATATGTTCCCCATACTAAAGTGTTACCGTTAATTTTACTTGATAAAACATCCTAAATTAAGGTTTGTGTATCTGGAAATTAGCAGAATGTTTAAGATGGAAATAAATATTTTATTCTAAAAAAACAAAAAGCATTATTCAATTTGCAATTAAGCATCCTCGGGATGTTGCAGAATCTTTAAACACAATTTGGGGAAAACAAAACTATGTATTTTGAAAGTTATTTTGTCAATGTTTAAACTAGAATAGACAAAACATAATTATTCATGCTAAAATTAGGTTATGATGTAAAATAAATGACTAAAAATAAGTAACTAGCTCTTAAAACTAGGGACATTTCAAGGAATACAATTGAAAATCTTGGCAAGTGGCAAATAATTTGCAGTGTATGATTTATATTTTAACAATATTTAGTTGTACTTAGCTGTACTTGGGCTGTAATACTGTGCAAAACTTTTGGGCTGCCATTGGCTTTATTTTATTTTTTTGGGACAACGTAGAACCGTAAAGAGTAGGTTACAGAGTTAGCAATATGGTGCTGATTACCCAAAACTATAAACCCCCCCCAAAAAAGAAATGGCGCAAAAGCCAAAGAACAACCCTATACAATGTGGTGAGAATCTGGATAAAGATGCAGAACACGGGATTTTTTTTTAACACCGTGTGAACCAGGGAAATTAGCCCGCTAGCTAACAAACATAAGAAAAACCGATAGCAGATGTCTACGAATCCACATTGTTTTTAGTCATTGTAATCAAAGCTTTTGGGCTGTACTCCACCTTCTATATAAAAATAAACAAATGACATTCGGAATAAAAGTTTTTACTTTTCTTAGCCCAGGGTTGTCCAAAATGTGGTCCGCTGTTCCTTTTTGTATTAGCCTGTGGAACTATCTAAAAATGTAATTAAACAAGAAAATAACAGCAAAATTGAAAAAGAGCAAACGAGTAACAAGATTAAAACTAATAACGATAATAGCAGTAGTAATAATGCTATGCTTTGTCAGTTATAAAACAAAGGTGACATGCAGGCCGTTTTTAAATATATATTTTTATTTATGATGTGTCAGAGTATTTACTTGAGTTGGTTTTAGCAGGTTTGAAAATAAAAAATTGACCCCAAAATTATTTTGTATGAGGCCTTCTGTGGAAAAAGGTTTGGACACCCCTCTATTAGCACGGAATATCTTGACAATCACGATTACGAAACAACACATGATATCAAACTTAGCGTACTTCCTCAGATAGTGGCCATCCGTTTTAATATAAGCTGTGTCCCGGTTTTAGTCACGAGGTGCGTCCTTCGTCGTTCACAACAAATAATTAACTGCTCATAGTAATTGATATACGTTGTTAACCAAATCAGCAGCACAAACCGAAGCATGCATTTTTTTTCTTAAATACCAAACTATTTTCTGATATATTGTCCGTCCCTGTGAGTAGACCCACTGTCCCAATTAGTCGCTTGGGGCTTCCATAAAAATGGGACCCATTATCTCCCTGCTTGGCACTCAGCATCAAGGGTTGGAAATGGAGGTTAAATCACCAAAAATGATTCCCGAGCGCAGCCACCGCTGCTGCTCACTGCTCCCCTCACCTCCCAGGGGGTGGAACAAGGGGATGGGTCAAATGCGGAGGGTCATTTCACCACACCTAGTGCGTGTGTGACTATCAGTGGTACTTTTAACTTTGCATCAGACAACAAAAACAGTTCATTCCTGAGCATAATTGAACTTTTAAATATTTGACATTGCTAACCAAAACAGCAGCACCCATTGAAACAAGTTTCTTAGATTATTGTGTATAAATCAAAGTAGGGAGTCTCACTGAATGTTCCAAAGCTGTTATTTTGGAGAAACTGTATTTTTCCAGTGAATCCAGTAGTCTTGACATGTTTGCTGTGTGCGTCCATTTTTCCGGAGGGATTTAGATTTCCAAGCTGTTTTGGTTCTTTACATTTTCATGTATTATTCCAGCCACTATATGAAGAAATAGAGTAGATAACTACTCCAGTGGACTTGTTTGATGCCTGTTTTAATAGAGTATTGGCAGATTGACCCTAAAATCCATGAAGTTAAAAACTGGTTGACTATGTTTCGGGAGAGTCCCACATACCTACAACACCCAACCTTCCTTACCTGGTCCTTCCCTGGTTCTAGTCTCCTTTTCCCTTCCTATCTTTGTGGCTTTCTCTCAGCACAATTCACACGCTTTTTCTCCCCTGTTTCTCTCCATCCCTTCCTCCTCTCCCTCCTACAGAGCCTTCAGAGAACCCATCCAATGTCGGCGTGGTGGCGGGGGCCGTGATCGGCTCCCTGCTGGCCCTGCTTTTGGTCGCCGCCCTCGTGGCCGTGCTGGTCACTCGTAGCCGCCGGCAGCAGCAGGGCTACCGCACCAACGACCTCAAGACGCGCATTTTCGGCGGCGGCAAAAAGGCCAGCAAGAACGGCACGAGCGGGGGCGGTGTCGGCGGCGGCGTGGGCAACAACAACGGCCCCATCTACGTGTATAACGACGGCTCGTCCCACCAGGGTCTCGGGGAGAAGAGCAACCACGGGCCCCCGGGCGTTGGGGGGCGGCCCGAGGTGCTCTCCGGCGCGCCCACCGCTCAGGACATTCTGCTCAGCAGCGAGCTGGACGACGCGGAGAGGAGAAAGTTCGACGAGCTCGAGGAAGAGGAGCGGTACGATCACTTCGCCGGGGGCGCCCCCATCCTGCAGCTGCGCCCGCCCAACGACCAGGGCGATATGATCGGAGACTACCTGGATGATGACATGGAGTCCCAGCGGGATGGTTCCGTCATTTCTCGAACTGCTGTTTACGTATAAAGCAGGAAGAGGAGGAGGAGGAGGAGACAAAAGGGAAAAAAAAATGTCCTGCGGATATTTGTGGCTCTGGGGTGTCGTCACTGTCGGCTGGAGATGCGAGAATGAAACCACTCTTTATTTTTCAAAAATGTATTTTACATATATGCTATTATTAATCACAGTGTAGCCCCGGTGGACTGGAGGAGGGTGTTTGTGGTAGGAATCTTGTGAGTGGAGTGTTTGCTGTTTGTTTTTCATACCGGCCCTGTAAAAACTACAACTGGAACATTCGAAGTGAAACTATCACATGGACGCTCAGAAAAAATCACAGAGAGGAACCACAGCGTGTGGAGGAGCATTAACGGCATCCTGATACAAGCTACAGAGGGCGTCTCTCGCTTCCTTCCGCGTTCTCTTATCTTCTCCGTTCAAGTCGAGACGGGTTGTCATGCCGATGTTCGCCTGCTCTCTCAGGTCGCCTGTGGGAAACCTTTTTTTTCCCCGAGTTGTGCTGTGGCAAGGAGCGGGTAGTTGGTAGCTAGTGATGGGTGTGAAAGTGAATTGAAGTATGCCGTCTAACACCCGATTATTTTCCCAAGCTCCCAAATCACTGCTGGCATCGTCTGTCACAGTTGCGTTGATACGTATTTTACTAAAATCCTGACGTATTTTACTTAGCTAGAGTAGGGATTCATGTTTTTTTCCTTTCATTGACATGGCTAAATGAGAAATTTCAGACCGAATAACTCTCAAAGGCTAACCCAACATCTAAAACTGAGCACTTTCCAAACCTTTCTATCATGTTAAAGTTAAAGTACCAATGATTGTCTCACACACACACTAGGTGTGGTGAAATTTGTCCTCTGCATTTGACCCATCCCCTTGTTCACCCCCTGGGAGGTGAGGGGAGCAGTGGGCAGCAGCGGTGCCGCGCCCGGGAATCATTTTTGGTGATTTAACCCCCAATTCCAACCCTTGATGCTGAGTGCCAAGCAGGGAGGTAACGGGTCCCATTTTTACAGTCTCTGGCATGACTCGGCCGGGGTTTGAACGCACAACCTACCGATCTCAGGGCGGACACTAACCACTAGGCCACTGAGTAGGTTATGTGCAGTTCTGTATGCGTCTTACCAGAACAAAAAGGGGGTACGGTGAAGTCCACTTGGCAGTTTTTGGAGTTAGTATAAGTCCCATGCGTCTAAAGTGGGCTACACACATGAAGATGTTCTAAATCAGATTACAATCAGGCATTGAACAGTTTGATGGTTATGTGTGTGGTGTCCAACAATCATTTCAACACAACACACCACACACTTAACTATTCTGTCCCACCACCAAGGCAGACTCTAGTCCTCCAAGCCCCGAATCTCACCTGAACAACCTCGATTTAACAAAATCGAAGAAGAAACTGCAACAACCACAAACCAGGCAATGTAGAAGAGGACGTACGAGAAGAGGGACTTATGGTGTTTTGGGGACTTTTTGAAAGAAAAGACAGACTTTATAATCGACTGGGCGAGCTCGAGGTGTGTACATGCTCACTGCTTTTCTAGCTTCTTGATTAGCTACTTTCCGTACCACGTCACAATTTCGGAAGCCATGACTCGGGTGGCGTTTTCCCCACAGACATGATCAGTTTTGGTTGTCGGCACAGACCCGTTTGAGACGGTTATCGTGACAAATTCACTCAACACACCTCAGACCACAGGACAATCTTATGAGACAACTCTATAAGACATTAGATAATCAGGCGTTGGCCATCTTTGATCAGAAGGGGTAAAATTGAGACAACCCGGCCCAATTGTCCTTGCGTGTTCTCCACTTTTAGGGTATTCTGCTAAACCTTTACATAAGTTAAAGTTAAAGTACCAATGATTGTCACACACACACACACACTAGGTGTGGCACAATTATTCTCTGCGTTTGACCCATCACCCTTGATCACGCCCTGGGAGGTGAGGGGAGCAGTGGGCAGCAGCGGTGGCTGCGCCCGGGAAATCATTTTTGGTGATTTAACCCCCAATTCCAACAGTCACTTTTTCTGCCCTGTCTTGATTTTGTGACATCAGAATATGACAAAAGTCAATCAATCAATCAAAAGTTTATTTATATAGCCCTTAATCACGAGTGTCTCAAAGGGCTGCACAAGCCACGATGACATCCTCTGCTCAGATACCACATCAGGGCAAGAAAAAACTCAAAAGTGCCTCCTTTCCCATTGGGTTCTGTACAAAAGGCACATACAATACATGCATTTTCCTTTGTCCTCCACTCTAACTCACATTTGACTTGTAACTAAAATGCGTCCAGCTCATTGCCCCTTTCCCACAGCCTGTAAAACTACGACCATATTTACCAACCCTCCCGATTTCCCCGGGAAAGTCCCGAATTTCAGTGCTCCTCCCGAAAATCTCCCGGGGCAACCATTCTCATGAATTTCTTCCGATTT
>NC_084741.1:68084412-68091912 GCF_033978785.1 Entelurus aequoreus | reverse complement strand
ATGAAACGAGATGGGAATTGATTGTCTAATACTGCCAAAATGCTACAGCCTAGAACAGGACGCGAGCAAGCTAACTTGTCAGCCACAAACACCGGTCCAAATCCCGTGATTTACCACAACACAAAACGGATATTTGCACTTGTGTGTCACTAACAGGAAGAGAGTGTGTTGCGTTCGGTGTTCAGATGGATAAAGACGGCGACTTTAAAGTGTACGTTTGTTCGGTGTCGAGGTGTCCGTGTGCTATAAACGTATGATTATTTTTCTTGTGAAAACAAAAAGTGAATATTTATGAAAATGTAAAATATTATCAGAGAGACGGAGACAGGGCGGCAGGAGCTAACCTCACAGTAAAAAAAATATAAAAATATAAAAAAAAAAGCGTCATTGTGAATGTACATTTTTACTGGGATGAATACAACAGTGTTTTGGTTTTATGCTCCTCCAGCTTTTTATTTGTTGCCTGCTTCTCTACACAATAAGCACACTGTTGTTTTTGCACAATTGGCTCTCCAACAGGCAAACATATATAAAAAAAAAAAAAAAAAGAATGCACGCGAGAGTCATAATTGATCAAGTATATGCAGTACATGACTTTTCAGCGGCGTGTAACCTTTTTTATCACCGCGTGAAAACAGTGGTCAAAGTCGTGGCTAGTCGGCGTGTACATGCTGTACAGTACGCACGCATCATCACGGAGAACGCCGAGAAACAGTCACCCACTCACAAAGGCCCCACAGCGCTGCAGATGCCTCATACCTTCCATGGCCTGACACCAGCCCACACACAAACATTTCTTTGGCCTGTCTTCTCAGTGCTTCTGTCAGGACAGCCAGTATGTATATATATATATATATATATATATACACTACCGTTCAAAAGTTTGGGGTCACCCAAACAATTTTGTGTTTGAGCCTTCATTTCTAAGAACAAGAATAGACTGTCGAGTTTCAGATGAAAGTTCTCTTTTTCTGGCCATTTTGAGCGTTTAATTGACCCCACAAATGTGATGCTCCAGAAACTCAATCTGCTCAAAGGAAGGTCAGTTTTGTAGCTTCTGTAACGAGCTAAACTGTTTTCAGATGTGTGAACATGATTGCACAAGGGTTTTCTAATCATCAATTAGCCTTCTGAGCCAATGAGCAAACACATTGTACCATTAGAACACTGGAGTGATAGTTGCTGGAAATGGGCCTCTATACACCTATGTAGATATTGCATCAAAAACCAGACATTTGCAGCTAGAATAGTCATTTACCACATTAGCAATGTATAGAGTGTATTTCTTTAAAGTTAAGACTAGTTTAAAGTTATCTTCATTGAAAAGTACAGTGCTTTTCCTTCAAGAATAAGGACATTTCAATGTGACCCCAAACTTTTGAACGGTAGTGTATATATATACTGTATATCTCCTATATTCCTGACGACTTGGAAACACACGCAAAGTCCCGTTTTTGTCTGTTTTTTTCCTTCCACTGACACCGTCAAGTGCACACATCTTCACACCCTGTGTCCAACAAATAGGTTCGTTTATTTTTTTATTTTTTTTGGTGGTAGTGTGTCACCATTTCTTACTCTTTGTCAAAACTGTTGTTGAGCCAAAATGTCCTCCTGCACACACACACACACACACACACATACACATACCAATACAGCCTCAATTAGGACCCTTTTCACATGACGTCACACCACTTCCAACAATGGATAATGATGCACGGAGAAAACGGGCTAGTTTGTTAAATGCTATGTTTCGCTTTAAAACATAAGTTTCCTCAAACACGGAATCACATGAAAAGTCAAGCGTACGAAAACGGTACTAGTACGGGCTGAGGAAAAAGCTGTTCCATACATTTTTGTAGCCTACGTGCCAACCAACAAGTAAGTCGGAGCTTTTCTTCCCGTCACTCACACCCCAGTGACCGAGAGAAAGGCGAAACAGACTGGTTCGGGGGGGGGTAAAAAAGTTTCTCAAAGGTTTTTAGTGAGTTGGCAAACAAGTTGTGATGCTAATTTTAATACAAATCTCATCGATGCAGCAGAGTCGTTAAAAAATAGTTTTTAAATTGTGATTTTTTTGTCTAAAATATTTTTTCCCAAAACACCCTAAAAGTAATTGTCGTCCAGTATTCTGGTCAATACGGTAGGTCATTTAGTAGACGTGGGAATTTTTGGCCACCTCAGTTTGATTCTTGGGGTGACGATTCGATTCATAATCGGTTCTCAATATACATTTGTAGGGATGCACAAACAAAGTGGATTCACATCTGAATTGCGATTCTTACTCATCCTGATTCCAATTGAATTCACTTTTTTTTTAAATTGTTAAAAAATATATGTGTATATGTTTCTATGTATATATGTATGTGTATATGTATATTTGTGTGTATGTATGTATGTATGTATATGCATATATATGTATGTATGTATATGCATATACTGTATATGTATGTATGTTTATGTGTATATGTACAGTATGTATGTATATGTATTTATGTATATGTATATATGTATGTATATATGTGTATATGTATGCATGTATGTATATGCATATATATATGTATGTGTATATGTATTTATGTATGTATGTATGTATATATATATATGTATATACATATATATATGTGTATATATACGTATATATATGTGTATATATACGTATATATACGTGTATATATACGTATATATATGGGGATATATACGTATATATGTGTATATATACGTATATATGTGTGTATATATATATACGTATATATATATGTGTGTATATATATATATATACATATATATATATATATATATATATATATATGTGTGTATGTGTGTTGTAATTTTTAAAAATACGTTTATAGGCTCTCTCCATGTAACCAGAAGGAGCTTTTCTAAATCTGTAACGTGTTTTGAAAAAGTTGCATTATGATTAATTTGCCTTTTCGATACAATCTGTTTGAATCGAAAGTCGTGTTGAGTCGAGATCTGATTCTGAATCGAATCGTCACCTCAGGAATCTGAATCAGACTGAATCAGATAGACCCGTTAGGTGCCCCAAAATTCACAACTTATATATTTAGTATTTAAATTATAATTTCTAAACAGGTTAAAGGTTACAAAAGCTCCTCTTGGCTTAAATGCGCAGTGTTAGCCTAAAAAAATGTAATTTTAAAATTGTATTTAAAAAAAACACGGAATATGAATTAATTCAACAGAATAAACTCTCCAATACTTTCTATTGAATTTTACAAAGCAATTAATAAGACATGCAAACACAAAAAGGAAAAACAATAATATCAGTTTGTTTTTAATCCAAAAATGCATTCTTAAACCTTTTTTTTTCCAATCGGTTCAGAATGTCTAAAAATCAATTCAAACAAAAGAAAACATTTTAAAAAATATATTTAAATTTAGCAAAAATCGCGATTTGGATGTGAATGAATTACATCGAGCAATCCTAGTTGCTAGTCAGGCAGGTAACAAGTTGCTAACAAAACCAGTGCGGCTAGCACACTTAGCTCGCTGGCCAGGCTAACAAAGGAAGCGGTTGAGTGCTCATCCTACTGCCTAATGGTGATATCGTCATATTTTGGGCGACACAACTTTTAACATCGTACTTGATTTAAAAAAACAACAAGCAGATAGCTACTTATGAATGTCGGTGCATCATCACTCGAGCAGAATGGACGTCACAGTGAAAAGGGTTTTTTTGTTTCTTTTGTTTGACGACAAATCAAAGCCTTAACATCCTCCATCTCACCTGTGTCAGACTTGAAGACCAACAAATCATTCCTATGTAAATAATATAAATATGTAGCAGAAGCAGAAACAAAAAAAGAGAATTACTAATTTATGGTGTCACTTTTGTGTATTTCTTCTCCGTGACGGCAAAGCATGAAGGATTTATTTTCCCTCCTTTTTTTTTTCTTTTTTTTTTGCTGTTCTTTTGCAGTGCTTTATAATTTATAGTGTTTTGTTTGGTTGCGAGTGCTTTATTCTTGACTGCGGCGCCGTGATTGCTGCCAAAAATGCTGGCAAATGTGCTTCTTCTTCTTCTTGTGTACAATGAAGCGTACGCAGCAGTGTAATGTGCATTTGATCTGCCACCTTATTTGACTCTTTTCTAGTTTTTATAACTCACTTTTGTTCTCTCAAGACGGGGGGAAAAAAAAGAAGCTGAATGAGACTGCTTGTCACCGCTTTTTGTCATGTCTTTTTATTATTTCGCCTATTTGGTTGTTATTAAAGAGTTCTTGATTTTTCAAAAGTTTCCTCCTTTTTCCCCCCCCCACCCCCGTATAGAGGATCTTTGGTATGGCAGTAGCTCCTTCGAAACAATGCTTCTCAAACTTGTTTCACCAAGTACCACCTCAAAAAAACATTTGGCAGTAGCGTAGTAGGCGTAAGTATTCATCAAAACCAAGACAGAGGTGTTATTTAACAAGTACCGTATTTCCTTGAATAGCCGCAGGGGCGTTAATTAATTTAAAACCCTCCTGTCACTCCGGCGTTTACCGGAAGCCAGCGGCATGGCCGTGCATGCGGTAATTATTTTAAAACCGCTTCTCACTCCGGCGTTTACCAAAAGGAATGCGGTAAATTTAGGTGTGCGCTTTGTGTGATGTAAGCATACCATCATGAAAAGCACATTTAATAAAAAAAAACGTTATTATGGTCTTACCTGTACTTATAAATGGAGTCCATTTGCAGCTCCTTCTGACCAAAAGCATCGATAACTTGTTTATAGAAGTCTTCATTATTTTCTTTCTTCAGTTTTAAAAGTCTCGATGGAGATATTCCTTTAATTATTACCTCCTGCTTCCATTGAAAGTCCAGTTTAGAAAACTGTTTTATTTTAGATACCGGTATGTAATCCTCCTTGTTATAAGTAAAAGTTCAGGCGAGAGAAAAAAATAAATAAAAATCTCTTGCTGCGTGTTGTCACTTCTTCTGCAGTACCGGAAGTCGCAAGAAGGATCACTAGCGCGGCAGCGCCCTCTACCACCAGGAGGTTTAATGACTCATACAGTATTTGACACACGCAGCTACGGTATATTAATAAAACACAGCTGCTTACTGTTCTTTTTAGTATTCATAAGCTTGGACCTTAAATCCTACTGAATAGCTCTTTATCTTTTTTCCTTTGTGCGATTGCAAACTACTGAAAGCAGCTTCCTCCATTTTGAAAATGAGGACAGGTAAAGCGTCACTCGTGACGTAACGAATTTGACCCGGCAGATGTTCTAGCCATATGCTAAATATTTTGCGAAACGTGTTTGACTTGGCGAAAATTATAGACATGCGATAATAAAATTAATATTTTGCGAAACGAATTTGATCCGGCGTTAATAATGAACCGGCGATAAGGCCAAGCATGCGTTAATTATTTTGAGAAACGAGTTTGACCCGGCAGTAATTCTAGACGTGCGAATACTATATTCCCTGCGCCAATTCAAGGAAATACGGTGTATATATTTTGCCACTGTATTGCTACACACAGTTTGAACAGTAACACTGTGTTTGAATATTTAAGTGATTCTTTGGCAAGGCAACTTTATTTATACAGCACGTTTACAACAATTGTATAATTGGACCAAAGTGCTTTACAGGTTAAAAAGCATAGAGCAAAAAAAAACATAAATACGGGGAAAGGGTTTGGATAAAAAAAAAAAAAAGATAAAAAATAAGTGTGACAAATTGGAAAAAAAAACTAAAGCGAAGGGGGGACTAGAAATGGTGACCTAGTGGGTACCACTCAATGGAGACGCACCACTAGTGGTACATGCACCTCAGTTTGAGCTTTAAAAAACTAAAGTATTTTTGTTGTACAGGTCATCTGTGACATCATGTAATATGAATAAAGGGGGAAACTCTTAGTTTCTACAGCAATGATTACAATATGACATACTAATAATGAACTCACCTTAATACAGAATCAGTGTCCTTGTTTAGATAACTTCCTGCAACCGTGCACACCTTTCAAAATAAGATACCCTTAACACAACAAATAAAATGGATGTCAAACACATTTCTTTGGGGCTCGGTACAAACATGTTCAGTGACCGGTACTGCTCTGCGTGTTGTGTACTGCTATTTTACAGGATCTTTGACCAGTTATTTGCAGTCCATCCTTATCGAGGGTCTTGGACGAGCATTTTGGTACTGTAGTAAGTCATTAAAAACTGCAGAGGGCTTCTGTCAAAGAGAGGATCTTTGACGAGCAGTTTGGTACTGTAGTAAGTCATTAAAAACTGCAGAGGGCTTCTGTCAAAGAGAGGATCTTTGACTAGCAGTTTGGTACTGTCGTATGTCCCCAAAACTGCAGAGGGCTACTGTCAAAGAAAGGATCTTTGACTTGCAATTCGGTACTGTAGTTAGTCATTAAAAACTGCAGAGGGCTTCTGTCAAAGAGAGGATCTTTGACTAGCAGTTTGGTACTGTAGTAAGTCATTAAAAACTGCAGAGGGCTTCTGTCAAAGAGAGGATCTTTGACTTGCAATTTGGTACTGTAGTAAGTCATTAAAAACTGCAGAGGGCTTCTGTCAAAGAGAGGATCTTTGACTTGCAATTTGGTACTGTCGTAAGTCATTAAAAACTGCAGAGGGCTTCTGTCAAAGAGAGGATCTTTGACTTGCTATTCGGTACTGTAGTTAGTCATTAAAAACTGCATAGGGCTTCTGTCAAAGAGAGGATCTTTGACTAGCATTTTGGTACTGGAGTAAGTCATTAAAAACAGCAGAGGGGCTTCTGTCAAAGAGAGGATCTTTGACTAGCATTTTGGTACTGTAGTAAGTCCCCAAAACTGCAGAGGGCTACTGTCATATAGAGGATCTTTGACTACAATTCTGGTACTTTAGTAAGTCCTTAAAACAGCAGAGGACTTCTGTCATATAGAGGATCTTTGACTAGTGTTTTTGCAGCAGGTTCTTTAAAACTGGCATGCTTGTTACATGTAGAGGATCTTTGACTAGTGTTTTTGCAGCATGTTCCTAAAAACTGTGGCATGCTTGTTAATATAGAGGATCTTTGACTAGTGTTTTTGCAGCAGGTTCTTTAAAACTGGCATGCTTGTGACATGTAGAGGATCTTTGACTAGTGTTTTTGCAGCAGGTTCTTTAAAACTGGCATGCTTGTTACATGTAGAGGATCTTTGACTAGTGTTTTTGCAGCATGTTCCTAAAAACGGTGGCATGCTTGTTAATATAGAGGATCTTTGAATAGTGTTTTTGCAGCATGTTCCTAAATACTGTTGCATGCTTGTTAATATAGAGGATCTTTGACTAGTGTTTTTGCAGCAGGTTCTTTAAAACTGGCATGCTTGTGACATGTAGAGGATCTTTGACTAGTGTTTTTGCAGCAGGTTCTTTAAAACTGGCATGCTTGTTACATGTAGATGATCTTTGACTAGTGTTTTTGCAGCAGGTTCTTTAAAACTGGCATGCTTGTGACATGTAGAGGATCTTTGACTAGTGTTTTTGCAGCATGTTCCTAAAAACGGTGGCATGCTTGTTA
>NC_084741.1:68046912-68079412 GCF_033978785.1 Entelurus aequoreus | reverse complement strand
AAACCACCAGAATGCTCCTGTCTTATAGAGGATCTTTGACTCTTGTTTTAGCAGTACATTGTTAAAACCACCAGAATGCTCCTGTCATATAAAGGATCTTTGACTCTGATTTTAGCAGTACATTGTTAAAACCACCAGAATGCTCCTTTCATATAGAGGATCTTTGACTCGTATTTTAGCAAATCATTGTTAAAAGCACCAGAATGCTCCTGTCATATAGAGGATCTTTGACTCGTGTTTTAGCAAATCATTGTTAAAACCACCAGAATGCTCCTGTCATATAGAGGATCTTTGACTGGAAAATTTCAGCCGTAAATTGTTAAAACAGCAGAGCGATTCTGTCACATAGAGGATCTCTGATTTGTTATTGTGTTTTCAGCAGGTCCAATTGAGTTGAATATCCCTGCTAGACTTGTTGTATGCTGGGCTTTTATTTTGGGAATCAATGGTCCAGAAAGCCTGGAGGCCTGCAAGTGTAATACTTCTCAATGGAAGCTGAAAGCCTCCACTTACTTCTAATCCACGCTGGTGCTTTTATAAAGGCACAATGCTATTAAAAACACTTTTATTCTCCACATAAATGCTGCTTCTCTCACTGCAGGCCACTTGCTTGTTGACTGAATGGAGCGCCTCGCAAAGGAATGCTGCCATCTTTGAACCCTGACTGTGTGTGTGGTCAGTTTGTAGCGTGTGTGTGTGTGTGTGTGTGTGTGTGTGTGTGTGTGTGTGTGTGTGTGTGTGTGTGTGTGTGTGTGTGTGTCTGTGTCTGTGTCTGTGTCTGTGTCTGTGTGTGTGTGTGTGTGTGTGTGTGTGTGTGTGTGTGTGTGTGTGTGTGTGTGTGTGTGTGTGTGTGTGTGTGTGTGTGTGTGTGTGTGTGTGTGTGTGTGTGATCAAAACACTGATCCAGGTCTCGCTAATTTGATATCAAAAGACTGATCCAGGTCTTGCTAAATTGATATCAAAACACTCATCCAGGTCTTGCTGATTTGATATCATTTGATACCAAAACACTGATTAGGTCTTGCTAAATTGGCATCAAATGACTGATCCAGGTTTTGCAAATTTGATATCATTTGATATTAAAACACGGATCCAGGTCTTGCTAAAGTGATATCAAAAGACTGATCCAGGTTTTGCCAATTTGATATCAAAACACTTATCCAGGTCTTGCGAAAGTGATATCAAAAGACTGATCCAGGTGTTGCTAATTTGATTTCATTTGATATCAAAACACTGATCAGGTCTTGGTATTTGATATCATTTGGTATCAAAACACTGATCCAGGTTTCACTAATTTAACATCAAAAGACTGATACGGGGCTGACTAATTTTTTTTATTTTTTTTATTTTTTTTTTTTTTTATTTATTTATTTTTTTTATTTTTTTATTTTTTTATTATTTTTTTTATCAAAACACTTATCCAGGTCTTGCGAAAGTGATATCAAAAGACTGATCCAGGTGTTGCTAATTTGATTTCATTTGATATCAAAATACTGATCCAGGTCTCGCTAATTTGATATCAAAACTCTGATCCAGGTCTCGCTAATTTAATATCAAAAAACAGATCCAGGTCTCGCTAATTTGATATCATTTGGTATCAAAAACACTGATCCAGGTCTGGTTGATTTGATATTAAAAGACTGATCCAGGTCTCGGTAATTTGATATCAAAACACTGATCCAGGTCTGGCTAATTTGATATCAAAAGACTGATCCAGGTCTCGCTAATTTGATATCATTTGATATCAAAACACCAATCCAGCTCTCGTTTGTGTGTGTGTGTGTGTGTGTGTGTGTGTGTGTGTGTGTGTGTGTGTGTGTGTGTGTGTGTGTGTGTGTGTGTGTGTGTGTGTGTGTGTGTGTGTGTGTGTGTGTGTGTGTGTGTGTGTGTGCGTGCGTGCGTGCGTGCGTGCTTTGGTGTCCCTACAAAGTACAGTGAGTCAATGGCGACAGTTGCTTTATGCTTATTAACATGGCGTATCCTCCTTGTATGCCTGCTGCTTTTATGGCTGTGTGTGTGTGTGTGTGTGTGTGTGTGTGTGTGTGTGTGTGTGTGTGTGTGTGTGTGTGTGTGTGTGTGTGTGTGTGTGTGTGTGTGTGTGTGTGTGTGTGTGTGTGTGTCGTCCTTGGCTTCTCGTCAAAGTTCTTGTTTCAGGCGTCTTCTGTCAATGCACAGCTATTTACTGAGTCCAAGCCACCATCTGGCCTCTCTAATTGCTTTGGATTGGAGGTTGGCATGTTGTAAAGCACACACACACACACACACACACACACACACACACACACACACACACACACACACACACACACACACACACACACACACACACACACACACACACACACAAGTAGCATATAAGCAGTCTCTTCTAGTTTTCGTCATAGTTTTTATTAAGTCATTGTTAGATTTTTTTGCTATAGATCATTGGTTCCCAAACTTTATTCACCAAATACCATCTTACTTGCCAACCTTCAGACCTCAAAACTAGGGACATATTCAAGGTGGGGTGGGGGGTGGGTGTTTGAAAACAAAACGGGATTTCTTGGAATTCTGGGAATATTTTTTAACTTGGAAACATGATAGTTTGAATGTCCAGGATGAGTGGAATATGTTGAAGGTGGAATGGTTTGAATAGGTTGAAAAATATGGGAATTGTGGTTCTTGGAAAAATGTTCAATTCATTTCATTGGGAACTTCCTGGAAATTTGGGGAAAGGCGGGATTTTTTTGAAAATGCTAAAAAATGTGAATGTTCTGAATAAATGGTTGGTGTTGGAATTTTTCAAATCGGTCGAGAAATGTTGAAGTAGTAACATTTTTAATTGAAATATGGTGTTTTGGAATTCCTGGAATTTCGGGAAAACCAGGATTTTTTCCAGTCCGAAAAACAACTTAGTTTTTTGTCCTGATTAAAGGCCTACTGAAATGAAATTTTCTTATTTAAACGGGGATAGCAGATCCATTCTATGTGTCATACTTGATCATTTCGCGATATTGCCATATTTTTGCTGAAAGGATTTAGTAGAGAACATCGACGATAAATTTCGCAACTTTTGGTCGCTGATAAAAAAGCCTTGCCTGTACCGGAAGTAGCGTGACGTCACAGGTTGAAGAGCTCCTCACATCTGCACATTGTTTACACCAGCAGCGAGAGCGATTCGGACCGAGAAAGCGACGATTACCCCATTAATTTGAGCCAGGATGAAAGATTTGTGGATGAGGAAAGTGAGAGTGAAGGTTTAGAGTGCAGTGCAGGACGTATCTTTTTTCGCTCTGACCGTAACTTAGGTACAAGCTGGCTCATTGGATTCCACACTCTCTCCTTTTTCTATTGTGGATCACGGATTTGTATTTTAAACCACCTTGGATACTATATCCTCTTGAAAATGAGAGTCGAGAACGCGAAATGGACATTCACAGTGACTTTTATCTCCACGACAATACATCGGCGAAGCACTTTAGCTACGAAGCTAACGTGATAGCATCGTGCTTAACTGCAGATAGAAACAGAAGAAATAAGCCCCTGACTGGAAGGATAGACAGAAGATCAACAATACTACCAAACTCTGGACCTGTAACCACACGGTTAATGCTGTGCCGCCTGGCGAAGCCTAGCAATGCTGTTGCTAACGACACTATTGAAGCTAACTTAGCTACGGGACCTCGACAGAGCTATGCTAAAAACATTAGCTATCCACCTACGCCAGCCCTCATCTGCTCATCAACACCCGTGCTCACCTGCGTTCCAGCGCGACGGCGCGACGAAGGACTTCACCACGATGATCGGTGCGGTCGGCGGCCCGGAGACGGAGGAAGTCAACCCAGACAGGCGAGGACAGCGGCGCACATAGCGAAAAGCACGTACGGGCAAGCGATCAAATGTTTGGAAGCCAAAGCTGTACTCACGGTAGTGCGTCTGCTATCCAACTCAAAGTCCTCCTGGTTGTGTTGCTGCAGCCAGCCACTAATACACCGATTCCACCTACAGCTTTCTTCTTTGCAGTCTCCATTGTTCATTAAACAAATTGCAAAAGATTCACCAACACAGATGTCCAGAATACTGTGGAATTTTGTGGTGAAAACAGACGACTTAAGCTGGCCACCGTGCTATTCCAAAATGTCTGCTTCAACCTGTGACGTCACGCGCAAACGTCATCATACCGAGACGTTTTCAGCCGGAAGTTTCCCGGGAAATTTAAAATTAACCCGGCCGTATTGGCATGTGTTGCAATGTTAAGATTTCATCATTGATATATAAACTATCAGACTGCGTGGTCGGTAGTAGTGGTTTTCAGTAGGCCTTTAAGAGGAATGTTTTGACGGTGGAACAGCTGAAGTAGGTTGGAATTTTTCCAATTGGTCGAGAAATGTTGAAGTAGTAACATTTTTAATTGAAAAATGGTGTTATGGAATTCTTGGAATTTCGGGAAAACCGGGAATTTTTCCAGTTCAAAAAATAACTTAATTTTTTGTCCTGATTAAGAGGAATGTTTTGACTGAAGTGGGTTGAAAAATGTGGAAGGAGTAGTCGACAGAAAAAATGATGAAAAACGGGTTTGAGAAAAACGGGATTTCTTGGAATTCCTGGAATATTTTTGAGCTTGAAAAAGAATAGTTTGAATGTCCAGGATGAGTGCAATATGTTGAAGGTGGAATGGTTTGAATAGGTTGAAAAATGTGGGAGTTGTGGTTCTTGGAAAAATGTCCAATTGATTTCAATGGAAACTTCCTGGACATTTTGGGAAAAGTTGGATTTTTTGGAAAATGCTAAAAAATGTGAATGTTCTGAATGAGTCGAGAAATGTTGAAGTAGTAACATTTTTAATTGAAAAATGGTATTATGGAATTTCGGGAAACCCAGGATTTTTCCCAGTTCGAAAAACTTCGTTTTTTGTCCTGATTAAGAGGATTTTTTTTTGACGGTGGAACGGCTGAAGTGGGTTGAAAAATGTGGAAGGAATAGTCGACAGAAAAAAGGGTGAAAAAGGGGTTTGAGAACAGCAGGATTTCTTGGAATTCCTGGAATATTTTTGAACTTTGAAACATGATAGTTTGAATGTCCAGGATGAGTGGAATATGTTGAAGGTGGAATGGTTTGAATAGGTTGAAAAATGTGGGAATTGTGGTTCTTGGAAAAATGTCCAATTCATTTCAATGGGAACTTCCTGGAAAAAAGGGGAAAAGCGGGATTTTTTGGAAAATGCTAAAAAATGTGAATGTTCTGAATGAGTCGAGAAATGTTGAAGTAGTAGCATTTTTTATGGAAAATTATATTATGGAATTCCTGGAATTTGGGGAAAACCGGGAATTTTAAAAGGAATGGTTTGACGGTAGAACGGTTGAAGTGGGTTGAAAAATGGGTAAGGAGTAGTCGACAGAAAAATGGGTGAAAAAGGGGTTTGAAAAAAACAGGATTTCTGGAAAAAAAATTTAACTTGGAAAAATGATAGTTTGAATGTCCAGGATGAGTGGAATATGTTGAAGGTGGAATGGTTTGAATAGGTTGAAAAATGTGGGAATTGTGGTTCTTGGAAAAATGTCCAATTAATTTCAATGGGAACTTCCTGGAAAATTTGCGGAAAAGCGGGATTTTTTGGAAAATGCTAAAAAATGTGAATGTTCTGAATGAGTCGAGAAATGTTGATGTAGTAAAATTTGTAATGGAAAATTATATTATGGAATTCCTGGAATTTGGGGAAAACCGGGAATTTTAAAAGGAATGGTTTGATGGTAGAACGGTTGAAGTGGGTTGAAAAATGGGTAAGGAGTAGTCGACACAAAAATGGGTGAAAAAGGGGTTTGAAAAAAACGGGATTTCTGGAAAAAAAATTGAACTTGGAAAAATGATAGTTTGAATGTCCAGGATGAGTGGAATATGTTGAAGGTGGAATGGTTTGAATAGGTTGAAAAATGTGGGAATTGTGGTTCTTGGGAAAATGTCCAATTCATTTCAATGGGAACTTCCTGGAAAAAAGGGGGAAAAGCGGCATTTTTTGGAAAATGCTAAAATATGTGAATGTTCTGAATGAGTCGAGAAATGTTGAAGTAGTAACATTTTTAATGGAAAATTATATTATGGAATTCCTGGAATTTGGGGAAAACCGGGAATTTTAAAAGGAATGTCTTGACGGTAGAACGGTTGAAGTGGGTTGAAAAATGGGTAAGGAGTAGTCGACAGAAAAATGGGTGAAAAAGGGGTTTAAAAAAAACGGGATTTCTGGAAAAAAAATTGAACTTGGAAAAATGATAGTTTGAATGTCCAGGATGAGTGGAATATGTTGAAGGTGGAATGGTTTGAATAGGTTGAAAAATGTGGGAATTGTGGTTCTTGGAAAAATGTCCAATTCATTTCAATGGGAACTTCCTGGAAAAAAGGGGAAAAAGCGGCATTTTTTGGAAAATGCTAAAAAATGTGAATGTTCTGAATGAGTCGAGAAATGTTGACGTAGTAAAATTTGTAATGGAAAATTATATTATGGAATTCCTGGAATTTGGGGAAAACCGGGAATTTTAAAAGGAATGTTTTGACAGTGGAACGGTTGAAGTGGGTTGAAAAATAGGTAAGGAGTAGTCGACAGAAAAATGGGTGAAAAAGGGGTTTGAAAAAAACGGGATTTCTGGAAAAAAAAATTGAACTTGGAAAAATGATAGTTTGAATGTCCAGGATGAGTGGAATATGTTGAAGGTGGAATGGTTTGAATAGGTTGAAAAATGTGGGAATTGTGGTTCTTGGAAAAATGTCCAATTCATTTCAATGGGAACTTCCTGGAAAATTTGGGGAAAAGCTGGATTTTTTTGGAAAATGCTAAAATATGTGAATGTTCTGAATGAGTCGAGAAATGTTGACGTAGTAAAAATTTTAATGGAAAATTATATTATGGAATTCCTGGAATTTGGGGAAAACTGGGAATTTTAAAAGGAATGTTTTGACGGTAGAACGGTTGAAGTGGGTTGAAAAATAGGTAAGGAGTAGTCGACAGAAAAATGAGTGAAAAAGGGGTTTAAAAAAAAACGGGATTTCTGGAAAAAAAATTTAACTTGGAAGATTTATAGTTTGAATGTCCAGGATGAGTGGAATATGTTGAAGGTGGAATGGTTTGAATAGGTTGAAAAATGTGGGAGTTGTGGTTCTTGGAAAAATGTCCAATTAATTTCAATGGGAACTTCCTGGAAAATTTGGGGAAAAGCTGGATTTTTTTGGAAAATGCTAAAAAATGTGAATGTTCTGAATGAGTCGATAAATGTTGACGTAGTAAAAATTTTAATGGAAAATTATATTATGGAATTCCTGGAATTTGGGGAAAACCGGGAATTTTAAAAGGAATGTTTTGTCGGTAGAACGGTTGAAGTGGGTTGAAAAATGGGTAAGGAGTAGTCGACAGAAAAATGGGTTTGAAAAAAAACGGGATTTCTGGAAAAAAAATTGAAGTTGAAAAAATGATAGTTTGAATGTCCAGGATGAGTGGAATATGTTGAAGGTGGAATGGTTTGAATAGGTTGAAAAATGTGGGAATTGTGGTTCTTGGAAAAATGTCCAATTCATTTCAATGGGAACTTCCTGGAAAATTTGGGGAAAAGCGGGATTTTTTTGGAAAATGCTAAAAAATGTGAATGTTCTGAATGAGTCGACAAATGTTGACGTAGTAAAAATTTTTATGGAAAATTATATTATGGAATTCCTGGAATTTGGGGAAAACCGGGAATTTTAAAAGGAATGGTTTGACGGTAGAACGGTTGAAGTGGGTTGAAAAATGGGTAAGGAGTAGTCGACAGAAAAATGGGTGAAATAGGGGTTTGAAAAAAAATTGAACTTGGAAAAATGATAGTTTGAATGTCCAGGATGAGTGAAATATGTTGAAGGTGGAATGGTTTGAATAGGTTGAAAAATGTGGGAATTGTGGTTCTTGGAAAAATGTCCAATTCATTTCAATGGGAACTTCCTGGAAAATTTGGGGAAAAGCGGGATTTTTTGGAAAAGGCTAAAAAATGTGAATGTTCTGAATGAGTCGAGAAATGTTGAAGTAGTAACATTTTTTATTGAAAAATGGTGTTATGGAATTCCTGGAATTTCGGAAAACCCAGGATTTTTTCCAGTTCGAAAAACAACTTGGTTTTCTGTCCTGATTAAGAGGATTTTTTTTGACGGTGGAACGGCTGAAGTGGGTTGAAAAATGTGGAAGGAATAGTCGACAGAAAAAAGGGTGAAAAAGGGGTTTGAGAACAACAGGATTTTTTGGAATTCCTGGAATATTTTTGAACTTGGAAAAATGATAGTTTGAATGTCCAGGATGAGTGGAATATGTTGAAGGTGGAATGGTTTGAATAGGTTGAAAAATGTGGGAATTGTGGTTCTTGGAAAAATGTCCAATTCATTTCAATGGGAACTTCCTGGAAAAAAGGGGAAAAAGCAGCATTTTTTGGAAAATGCTAAAAAATGTGAATGTTCTGAATGAGTCGAGAAATGTTGACATAGTAACATTTTTAATGGAAAATTATATTATGGAATTCCTGGAATTTGGGGAAAACCGGGAATTTTAAAAGGAATGTTTTGACGGTAGAACGGTTGAAGTGGGTTGAAAAATGGGTAAGGAGTAGTCGACAGAAAAATGGGTGAAAAAAAGGTTTAAAAAAAACGGAATTTCTGGAAAAAAAATTTAACTTGGAAGATTTATAGTTTGAATGTCCAGGATGAGTGGAATATGTTGAAGGTGGAATGGTTTGAATAGGTTGAAAAATGTGGGAATTGTGGTTCTTGGAAAAATGTCCAATTAATTTCAATGGGAACTTCCTGGAAAATTTGGGGAAAAGCGGGATTTTTTGGAAAATGCTAAAAAATGTGAATGTTCTGAATGAGTCGAGAAATGTTGACATAGTAAAATTTGTAATGGAAAATTATATTATGGAATTCCTGGAATTTGGGGAAAACCGGGAATTTTAAAAGGAATGTTTTGACGGTGGAACGGTTGGAGTGGGTTGAAAAATAGGTAAGGAGTAGAGATGTCCGATATATCGGCGGATATATGCGTTAAAATGTAATATCGGAAATTATCGGTATCGGTTTTTTTATTATCGGTATCTGTTTTTTTTTTTTTTTTTTTTTTTTTTTTAATTAAATCCACATAAAAAACACAAGATACACTTACAATTAGTGCACCAACCCAAAAAACCTCCCTCCCCCATTTACACTCATTCACACAAAAGGGTTGTTTCTTTCTGTTATTAATATTCTGCTTCCTACATTATATATCAATATATATCAATACAGTCTGCAAGGGATACAGTCCGTAAGCACACATGATTGTGCGTGCTGCTGCTCCACTAATAGTACTAACCTTTAACAGTTAATTTGACTCATTTTCATTCATTACTAGTTTCTATGTAACTGTTTTTATATTGTTGTACTTTCTTTTTTATTCAAGAAAATGTTTTTAATTTATTTATCTTATTTTACAAATTTTTTTAAAAAGTACCTTATCTTCACCATACCTGGTTGTCCAAATTAGGCATAATAATGTGTTAATTCCACGACTGCATATATCGGTATCGGTTGATATCGGTATCGGTAATTAAAGAGTTGGACAATATCAGAATATCGGATATCGGCAAAAAGCCATTATCGGACATCCCTAGTAAGGAGTAGTCGACAGAAAAATGGGTGAAAAAGGGGATTGAAAAAAACAGGATTTCTGGAAATTCCTGGAATTTTTTTTTAACTCGGAAAAATGATAGTTTGAATGTCCAGGATGAGTGGAATGTGCTGAAGGTGGAATGGTTTGAATCGGTTAAAGTGGGCGTGGCTTAGAGTGTCTGCGGCCGCAGCTACAAGTCCCACCTCGCCACTAGGAACTAACATAGTTCCTGTGGAACTTTGTTTACCAGGGTAGTTTTTGGTGGATGCACAGTGGGGTACATTCATTACAAGGCAAATGGGGAAAGTTCCTGTCGAAGATCCCGCGGTGGAAAAGAGCCTAATGACCGAAAGATTGCGTTGCCCAGGTGTGTCCTTTTGTATTGATTGTGGACTCAGCAGACGGCACTAAATGTTCCAGACGGTGTGGGATCAGTCTGCATTCAGAAGTGGAAACAATGTAGTAAACAAAAAGAAAAACAAGTGAAAGTGAAAGTGAAAGGCAGTCAGAATGGGACAAACATTAGCCATCAGCATCACGAGCATTTGGAAGGTCCTGGAGACGTCACATCAGGCGTACTCGTCACTCAAATAATGAAAGTATTCCTTTTTCACACTAGGGGGCGTGTCTAATAGTCTTGTAATGCATGTGCTCATTGTGTTAGTGAACTCTGCCTAGCAACAAGTGACATGACATCACCATCTTTGCTTGGAAGTCCTGACAAGACGTAACTTCAGGCTCCACTGAGCCGCGGTCAATAAAACAAGAGGCAAACACGACAATGTTAGTTTTTGTTTGATTATTTCTTTATTCTTACTGGATCCACTCTGTGTTTGTTTGCAGTTGCTGAAGACTTTCTGTCTGGAGGGAGTTTGACTTTTTGACTTTTTATGTCATGCTGTCAAATGCTTGCCTTTCAATACACACTTTGATGCTGTAGCTCCTCCCCCTGATCACTGGGGGAAATCATCGTTTGGTGATCAAAGTCTTTTTTTTTTTTTTTTCTCGACGCATCACTTGTCATCCATCCATCCATCCATTTTCTACTGCTTGTCCCATTTGGGGTCTCGGGGGGTGCTGGTGCCTATCTCAGCTGCATTTGCATAGTGCACAAAGGATTCATGCTGTAACGACCTGCTGGTGGTCCTGGTTTTTGATCATGTAGTTTGGATTTTATGTTTTTTTCCCTCCATGATCTTAAACGCAGCAGCTGTGCCTGAAAGCCGATTGGCGGAGAATGAGGAAGTGTTGTTGTGTGTCCAGAGCACAGAGACAAAAGTGTTTGCACGATAGGCAAAACAAGATTCTCAATACAAGTTGTAAACAGCCAGCGTTGAACTTTTGACTTATTTTGGAGGTTACTCTGCAATATATAAATTGAATTTGTTTTCACGTATAAAACCCTTGTTTTTAAGGTGGGATTTTGCCATGGCGGTGCACCACGTTCAAATGCACTGAGGGGAAACCCTGGTATCACATCGGTATCATGTATATCAGGGGTCTCAAACTCAATTTACCTGGGGGGCCACTGGATGCAGAAACTGGGTGAGGCTGGGCCGCAAGAAAAGATTTCTTCAAAAAAATCTAACATGCACTTTTTAATGAATTCACCTTCTTTGAATGGCTTTCCCGCCCTAGCAACCATCTCACTCACCATGCAGCTAGCTTTGACTGCTGCATCGCTCTTTTCGCTTGCTTTCTTAAAGAAATCTTGTTGCCTCAGTAGACTGGTTTCAAAATGTACAACCCAGTTCACTCTCTCATCTCCCTGGTATTTTGCATGCTCCTCAGCATGTCTAGTTGTATTATGACTAGGGATGTCCAATAATGGCTTTTTGCCGATATCCGATATGCCGATATTGTCCAACTATTTAATTACAGATACCGATATCAACCGATACCGATATCAACCGATATATACAGTCGTGGAATTAACACATTATTATGCCTAATTTGGAAAACCAGGTATGGTGAAGATAAGGTACTTTTTAAAAAAATGAATCAAATAAAATAAGATAAATAATTTTAAAAACATTTTCTTGAATAAAAAAGAAAGTAAAACAATATAAAAACAGTTACATAGAAACTAGTAATTAATGAAAATTTGTAAAATTAACTGTTAAAGGTTAGTATTATTAGTGGACCAGCAGCACGCACAATCATGTGTGCTTACGGACTGTATCCCTTGCAGACTGTATTGATATATATTGATATATAATGTAGGAAGCAGAATATTAATAACAGAAAGAAACAACCCTTTTGTGTGAATGAGTGTAAATGGGGGAGGGAGGTTTTTTGGGTTGGTGCACTAATTGTAAGTGTATCTTGTGTTTTTTATGTGGATTTAATAAAAAAAAATAAAAATAAAAAAAACGATACTGATAATAAAAAAAACGATACCGATAATTTCCGATATTACGTTTTAACGCATTTATCGGCCGATATATCGGACATCTCTACTCCTTACCTATTTTTCAACCCACTCCAACCGTTCCACCGTCAAAACATTCCTTTTAAAATTCCCGGTTTTCCCCAAATTCCAGGAATTCCATAATATAATTTTCCATTAAAAATGTTACTGCGTCAACATTTCTCGACTCATTCAATATCGGCAGACCGATATTATCGGACATCTCTAATTATGACGTTTCAAATTGTATTCCTTGTGCACCGCAACTTTCTCTGTGCAAATAAGACACGTCGGGGTGCCCCTGTGCTCAACAAAGAAATATTGCATCTCCCACTTTTCCTGGAATTGTCTTTGCTCATCACTAACCTTTCTCTTCACTGCAGGCTTTGAAAAAGACATGTTTGGGGTTGTGGAATATATTTGTATTTAGCCAACGCACGGAGAATAATGTTATTTCCGCTTTTCCTCCCTACAGCAACACGGCGGTCGGCGGAAAGTACCGGGATCGCGAGCGCAAAAAAGTGACGGCGTCATATAAAAATATATGTAGTGTTCATCGTGTGAGGCGATGCAAATTAATCAATAAAAATAAAAAAAATAACGCTTTGAATTGGTCCCGGTTATCAGGGACTTTATTACTGATGGACAGGTGTCGCGGTGTGACTGCAGCCAGGCGCGTAAGAAAACCCTCGTCTCCATGGCAACGTTTCTGTCGCTTTCACTAACGCAGGGGTATTTTGGACCCAAAATAACAAAAATCGTCTGTCTGAAGCCAACGGGAGGGGGGGCTCGCTGTGGAGTTTACAGTTACGGTAGCACAATTAGCCCCGAACGGGACAGAGAGAGACTGTCGAAACTCAGTACCCCTCCCGTAGATCTACTGGGGCAACCTTTCACCCGACTTTCACCCGTACAGCAATGTTGAGAGCGTGCCTGTCCAGTCACATGTATGCAGCCTCTGCAGACACCCGTAAGTTACTGCAAGGCGTACTTGGTCAACAGCCATACAGGTCACACTGAGGGTGACTTTATAAACAACTTTATCATTGTTACAAATATGCGCCACACAGTGAATCCACACCAAACAAGAGTGACAAACCCATTTCGGGAGAACATCCGCACCGTAACACAACATAAACACAACAAATACCCAGAATCCTTTGCAGCCCTAACTCTTCCGGGCTATGGAGATTGGGGGGGTTTGGTTGGTAGCGGGGGTGTATGTTCTAGCCCCCCTGATGTATATTGTATCTGCTGATGTAGTTCTATTGTAATTGTGGGGGGGGGGGGGGGAGCTGATAGATATACATAAAATGTCAAATATTGGCTCGGTCAATAATCGGGGGATCTGTAGAACACAGGAAAAGGCAGATTGAAACATGGCTGATACGGTGCACAGATAATGTCAGCCACAATAACGCCACCATGAAAATGTGTCAACCAAGCGACAGTATCCGATTACAAAAGGCACTCCTATGACACACAATCCTTGACATCTTTTAGCAGGAAGAGTGCTTAGTCTCTGCTGCTGATGTGACAAAGCAAAAGACGCTGAGGAGAAATAAATTGGTATCAATCACAGCCAAGTGGAACGAATGTGCGAGGAAATAACAGCTCCTTCGTGTTGACCCCTTTGGGAGAAAAAAAATACAGCGTAGCCGAGATGAATATCAGTAAAAGAGGGTAAGAAAAGATTGGTGTTGGAGAGATTGCAGGGTCGGGGGGAAAGTGTCGCTACGACGACGGGCTGTGGACGATAAGGACCGGGACACATTCATCATATTCCAGCGTTCAGACGCAGACAACTTCCTCCGAGGGCCGACCACCATTTTATCAATCTCTGGGCTTCGCATCAGCGGATGACAGAAAAGAAGTGAGAGTAAACATTGTCTAATTAATTCCCGTCTGGGTGCATATTTGAAATCAATAAGTAGTAGTTTGGGACTGAGTGGACCACCGTGTCCACTGATGCTCTTTCATTAGGACTTTCCTTTGGACGACCGCCCAACTTCTGACTGGCCGAAGCCCTTGGGATTGATGAGTCAGCTTCTTTTCAGCAAAAACAACATACACTACTGCACCACTACTTTTAATCAATTCATGAATCAATCACAGGTCGGATTAGACCGCTTGGCAAGACATCTTGGACTATTCTTTGCTTCCAGCTTGGTGGGAGAGACCCTCTTTATTAAATGTCTCTTCCCCCATTTGTTTGAATAATAAATCATGTTCTCACAGTAGTAATTGCAGCAGTAAAGTTCACGAAGATAAGTTCATGAAGTTTATACGCCCAAAACTTCATGGAGGACAAAATAAAATAAAAATAAAAAGAGGCTTCGCTACACATCTTAATACTAGCTGCCATTTTCCTTATCAGTCGATTACAGATGCGGGAGTTGTAAGTTTTTGTTTTTCTTCTGTGAATAAGCCAACTTAGCACGATGCTGTTAAAATGTGAGCGTAATGTCTACTGTATTTTTCGGAGTATAAGTCGCTCCGGAGTATAAATCGCACCGGCCGAAAAATGCATAACAAAGAAGGAAAAAAACATATTTAAGTCGCACTGGAGTATAAGTCACATTTTTGGGGGGAAATTTATTTGATAAAAGCCAACACCAAAAATAGACATTTGAAAGGCAATTTAAAATAAATAAAGAATAGTGAACAACAGGCTGAATAAGTGTACGTTATACGAGGCATAAATAACCAACTGAGAACGTGCCTGGTATGTTAACGTAACATATTATGGTAAGAGTCATTCAAATAACTATAACATATAGAACATGCTATACGTTTACCAAACAATCTGTCACTCCTAATCGCTAAATCCCATGAAATCTTATACGTCTAGTCTCTTACGGGAATGAGCTAAATATTATTATTTGATATTTTACGGTAGTGTGTTAATAATTTCACACATAAGTCGCTCCTGAGTATAAGTCGCACCCCCGGCCAAACTATGGAAAAAAACTGCGACTTAGAGTCCGAAAAATACGGTATGTGTCAAAGTCACCTATGGCCCAGGATAGGATAGGATAGGACTTTGTCATTGCACAATTACAACAAAACTTTGTTTTCAGCACAAACCCGTTCAAGATTAGACAAACAAATAGTGTACAGGGTTACAGAACAGGGACGCTGATGGGTCGCCACGAGGCGCCTCGTAAAAGATAAGAAAAAGGGAAGAAGATGAGTAAAAAATATACATTCTAGACTGGGCTCCTAAGGGGTCCTAGTCTGGAGTGGGGAAAAAACCTCCATGCCATGCACACATAAACATGTTACATTTAATCACAACAACTCGCAACAGAGGGCGGGGATTTGGGGCCCTGGAGGTCGACTGCTGCTATGAAGCGCTGCCAGCCGTCCATCACCCCGAGGGGAATCAAGCGGTGGTGAAGGCGTGGGGTGGGGGAGGGGGTGTATATGCCCATTGTCTTGGGTGTGTCGATGTAATGTTCATAAGCTGGGGCCGTTCTGCATGCAAGCAAAAGTTCGACTCCAGGTGTCGTTGATATTTGATCAGTATTAGAGCCGGCCTGCAGGCCACAGCCGCCTGCTGCTGTTTTGCACGCACCAATACTATTTTCAAAATGGGGTCCCCATTCAAGTCAGAAAAATGGGGTCCCGCGGTACATTTTTGGGGTCCCACTTTTTTTGTAGGCGTTTTGAAAACAAATGATAAATGCATGCATTATCTTGTTATATCTCACATTCTATATTGTGTTTTGGAAAAAGTTTGTCATAAACGTTACTTAATTCATTAAAAAATAATAATACAAAAGAAAACAAATATATATGCATATGTTAATGTATTCAGTTATAAACATTCATTCACTTTCTTCTTTCCTTCGTGGATCTAAACTTTACCGCTGACGGTATTTTTTTCTATATTTTTATTGTAATATTTTCAGAATGTGTTTGTTCTATTTTTGGCCAAAGTAAGACAAATAAAACAATCTAAAGTTGTCTTTATTTTTTTGTTTTAATGCCATGATTTTAATAGTCCGTCCGGCGTGTGCACACATTTTCCTCCATGCGGCCCCTGAGCTGAAACGAGTTTGACACCCTTGGCGTAATGCTAGCATTGTAGCTAACGTAGCTAGGCTAATGTTGCTAAACGTTTGTGTCCTGTCTTGCTCCTTACTGTTACGTTGTTGTATGTGACGTATTGCATGTGCAGAGTTGCAGTGTATATGCTACAAGTGGACACAATAGCGCTTCTTGGGGACACACGCTCAAACACTGCTCATCAGCATTAAAGCTACAGACACACAAAACTGTGTTTTCTTAGTAGGGCTTACTAAAAGCACTTTTAAATGATAAGGCGCCACACATGTTCAACGGGAGACAGGTCTGGACTACAGGCAGGCCAGTCTAGTACCTACACTCTTTTACTATGAAGCCACGCTGTTGTAACATGTGGCTTGGCATTGTCTTGCTGAAATAAGCAGGGGCGTCCATGAAAAAGACGTTGCTTGGATGGCAACATATGTCGCTCCAAAACCTGTATGTACCTTTCAGCATTAATGGTGCCTTCACAGATGTGTGAGTTACCCATGCCCTGGGTACTAATACACCCCCATACCATCACAGATGCTGGCTTTTCAACTTTGCGCTTATGACAGTCCGGATGGTTCTTTTCCTCTTTGGTCCGGAGGACACGACGTCCACAGTTTCCAAAAAACAATTTAAAATGTGGACCCGTCAGACCCCAGAACACTTTCCCACTTTGCATCAGTCCATCTTAGATGAGCTCGGGCCCAGCGAAGCCGGCGACGTTTCTGGGTGTTGTTGATAAATGGCTTTCGCTTTGCATAGTAGAGTTTTACTTTGCACTTACAGATGTAGCGACGAACTGTTGTTACTGACAGTGGTTTTCTGAAGTGTTCCTAAGCCCATGTGGTGATATCCTTTACACACTGATGTCGCTTTTTGATGCCTGAGGGATCCAAGGTCACAAGCATTGCCGTTTACGTGCGTTCCTCCAGATTCCCTGAACCGTTTGATGATATTAGATGGTGAAATCCCTAAAGTCCTTGCAAAAGCTCGTTGAGAAATATTGTTCTTAAACTGTTCGACAATTTGGTCACGCATTTGTTGACAAAGTGGTGACCCTCGCCCCGTCCTTGTTTGTGAATGACTGAGCATTTCATGGAAGCTGCTTTTTTTACACAACGTGCCAACTTCACTGGTTTTGGGTTTTGTATTCAATGTAACAAGCGGCCCTCTGAGAGCAGCCACAGCCCTCAGTGAAAACAAGTTTAACACCCCTGGTTTTAGTACAGGGTTTCTTAACCTTTTTAATCCCCAGACGGCTTTTCCCCTACAGAGGGGCCCACTCGAATATTAACACTGAATTATTAATCCTACTCTAACCTACTTACAGTTTAACAGGATAAACCTTGTCAAATGATATGAAAGCATTTGATCATTACAAAGATTATTACCTGGGCTTAGGTCAGGCTGATTACAAAATTAATATGAATCAAAGAAGGGATGAAAAACGAATGTACATACAATTACCAGCTGCTAAAATAAATACATTCTAATGAAATTAACAATAAATTAACATTTATGTTTCTTAAATAAACTGTCAAACTACAGCTTCCCACCTTTAGTCATAATTTTTGCACTTGAATAACTTCTCTATGACTTTAGCGCCAGACTTCTTCTGTTTGTTTGATATTGCCATTACTGCCACAAGTGGTGGAAAAGTGTATTACAACTAGGGATGTCCGATAATGGCTTTTTGCCGATATCCGATATTCCGATATTGTCCAACTCTTTAATTACCGATACCGATACTGATATATACAGTTGTGGAATTAACACATTATTATGCCTAATTTGGACAACCAGGTATGGTGAAGATAAGGTCCTTTTTTTTTTTTAAATTAATAAAATAAAATAAGATAAATAAATTAAAAACATTTTCTTGAATAAAAAAGAAAGTAATACAATATAAAATCAGTTACATAGAAACTAGTAATTAATGAAAATGAGTCAAATTAACTGTTAAAGGTTAGTACTATTAGTGGACCAGCAGCACACACAATCATGTGTGCTTACGGACTGTATCCCTTGCAGACTGTATTGATATATATTGATATATAATGTAGGAACCAGAATATTAATAACAGAAGGAAACAACCCTTTTGTGGGAGGGAGATTTTTTGGGTTGGTGCACTAATTGTAAGTGTGTCTTGTGTTTTTTATGTTGATTTAATAAAAAAATTAAAAAACGATACCGATAATAAACAAAAACGATACCGATACTTTCCGATATTACATTTTAAAGCATTTATCGGCCGATATTATCGGACATCTCTAATTACAACAGATTTATAACAAATATTTTTTGACGGCCTTCCAGTGGGTGCTCGCGGCCCAACAATGGGCCCCACCCCTACGGTTAAGAAACACTAGTTTAGTATACGGACTATAATACTTATATATATATATATAGATATATTTTTAACTTTTAAACTGACAATCCACCATTAAAAAAAATTTTCTCGATCCACATGCGGTTTCAATAACCTTGAAATGCAGTTTGAGTGTGGACAAACGACATTCACACAGTCCAGACTAAAGAGTATAAAATTGCACCTGAAAGCATTTTTATTTATTTTTTAAACAACCTCAACACGAAAAATACTTTTTGTCTCTAGATTGAATGGTTGTTTCCCCATAGGAAATTGGAAATGCGATCATGTCTCCTGTTCCAGCTGTAAACCATAACATCCGATCTTTTCACACACACACACACACACACACACACACACACACACACACACACACACACACACACACACACACACACACACACACACACACACACACACACACACACACACACACACACACACACACACACACACACACACACACACTTGTATTTGTTACCTTCTGGAGATCTCTGGAAAATGCCTACCTCTTTAGGACCACCCTTTCTAGATATATAAAGATTTGTATTTACAACATTAATAATATCAACATACTATGCAAATATGAAAAAGCTTGTTGTGAAAAACGAGTTGGAATTTCATAAGAAAATGGTCACAATTTCACAGGAAAAACTTTTTGGCAGTATTATAATAAGTCGTAATTTTACTCAAAGCAAGTCAAAATTTTATTTGTGCAATATTATGATGTAAGTTTGAATTTTACTCAATAACAGTCGCAATTTTACAAAAAAAAGCTTAAAATGTTGGCAATTTTATGAAGAGTTGTAATTTTACTCAACAAAAGTCACAATTTTATAAGAAAACTTTAAAATGTTGGACATTTTGTGAAAAGAGTCGTAATTTTACTCGACAAGTCACAATTTTATAGTAAAACGTTAAAATTTTGCCAATATTATAATAATAATAATAATCGGGATTTTACTTGGCAAAATTATGACAAAAGTTTAAAAAAAATCACTATTTTACAAGAACAACAAAAATTGGCAATATAGTGATAAAAGTCAGAATTTTATTTGACTAGTGTCACCATTTTGCATTAAAAAGTAATAATTTTGCGAGAAAATATTAGAATATTACAGAAACAGAAAGAATATGAGAAATTGTTCCCAATTTTATAAGAAAAAAGTCGACACATTGTGAGAAAAAGACTGCTTGAAATTAATTGTTTCTTTGTAATTGGTTTTTAATCCTCATTTATTTCATGTTATTACAGTATGTCTCTACATACATTTTTTTGTTTTAAAAAAAAAATCATTTTGGCCAAAGGGGGCGCATTTCAACTTCTTACACACACTTGTTATTTCATATGTTGGCCAGAGGGGGAGCACTTCAAATTTTTACACACACTTGTTATTTCATATGTTGACCAGAGGGGGAGCACTTTTAAAAGCGACACAGTCAATTTGAAAAATCCCTCCTTTTTGGGACCACCCTCATTTTGATAGATTTCACCACCAGGGGTGCAAATGAGACATTCTCTATTAGATGCAATGTTTTTCTGTATTGGGACCATCATTTATGTCCTAACTTGTTCACACCTCCTCATATGGAAGCTACTTTTCCTTGTCGATGGCTCAAGAAGGGTAGAAATACAAGAACACACACACACTCAGTACAAAAATACACAAAGAGGGGAAGTGGATGCTCTTGTTTCCCCCTGGAGTCCTCCTGCTAGCGTACCTCTTTTGTCTGTCCGGCCCGCGTCACGATGGCGAGCAGGGCACTGAAGGGCAGACTTGGGAGGGAGGGTTAGGATGAAGATGGAGGGGATGGAGACATTATTGGAGTCATGATTAAAGAGAGCAGAGACCACTCGGAGAAGAGCGAAGGGCGATGTGGGCCTGAGTTGTTGCAGCTGTGTTGATTTAGCCTCTCGCTGATCTGTGTGTGTGTGTGTGTGTGTGTGTGTGTGTGTGTGCGCGCGTGTGTGTGTGTGTGTGTGTGTGTGTGTGTGTGTGTGTGTGTGTGTGTGTGTGTGTGTGTGTGTGTGTGTGTGTGTGTGTGTGTGTGTGTGTGTGTGTGTGTGTGTGTGTGTGTGTGTGGTGGGGGAATGTGAGACTTTGTTGGAACGGTGTAAACATCATCTGCTTGTGCATGAATTCCACCCAAAAAGCATTCTCATCTCATGACACACCTGGAACTAATCCTGTTGTGGTAAGAAAAACAATAATGTGAATACAATATAACCACCTGGGAGTGTTGCTGTGTGTACGTGTGTGTGTGTACGTGTGTGTGTGTCGGTGAACCAGTTAGGACCGAAATCCTGGTCCCAATACTGAAAACCATTGCATCTAATAGAGAATGTCTCATTTGCACCCCTGGTGGTGAAATCTATCAACATTAGGGTGGTCCCAAAAAGGAGGGATTTTTCAAATTGTGTGGTTTTAAAAGTCTGGTCAACCTATGAAGTAACAAGTGTGTGTAAAAATTTGAAGTGCTCCCCCTCTGGCCAACATATGTAATAACAAGTGGGTGTAAGAAATTGAAGTGCTCCCCTTCTGGCCAACATATAAAAAAATAAGTGTGTGTAAAAAATTGAAGTGCTCCCCCTCTGGTCAACATATGAAATAACAAGTGTGTGTAAAAATTTTAAGTGCTCCCCCTCTGGTCAACATATGAAATAAGTGTGTGTAAAAATTTGAAGTGTATCCCCCTCTGGTCAACATATGAAATAACAAGTGTGTGTAAAAATTTGAAGTGCTCACCCTCTGGTCAACATATGAAATAACAAGTGTGTGTAAAAATTTGAAGTGCGCCCCTCTGGTCAACATATGAAATAAGTGTGTGTAAAAATTTGAAGTGCGCCCCTCTGGTCAACATATGAAATAACAAGTGTGTGTAAAAATTTGAAGTGCGCCCCTCTGGTCAACATATGAAATAACAAGTGTGTGTAAAAATTTGAAGTGCGCCCCTCTGGTCAACATATGAAATAACAAGTGTGTGTAAAAATTTTAAGTGCTCCCCCTCTGGTCAACATATGAAATAAGTGTGTGTAAAAATTTGAAGTGTATCCCCCTCTGGTCAACATATGAAATGACAAGTGTGTGTAAAAATTTGAAGTGCGCCCCTCTGGTCAACATATGAAATAACAAGTGTGTGTAAAAATTTGAAGTGCGCCCTTCTGGTCAACATATGAAATAACAAGTGTGTGTAAAAATTTGAAGTGCGCCCCTCTGGTCAACATATGAAATAACAAGTGTGTGTAAAAATTTGAAGTGCTCCCCCCCTGGTCAACATATGTAATAACAAGTGTGTGTAAGAAATTGAAATGCGCCCCCTTTGGCCAAAATTAATCAAATAAATATGTATATAGAGACATACTATAATAACGTGAACTAAATAATGAAGATTTAAAACCAATCACAAACAAAAAATTCGAAAAAATAAAATAAAATGACTAAAAGCTTACCTTTTTTTGTCTTTGCATAGTTTTTATATATTATTATTGTTGTAAATATAAATCTTTTGGTGGTCCTAAAAAGGTAGACGTTTTCCGGAGGTCTCAAGAAGGTAACCAGTACAAGAATGTGTGTGTGAGTGTCTTTGTCAGGACCTCGTATAAAACATTTATATAAAACCTTAACGGAGGTGTTTGAATGTTTTTTAGGGGCTTATAGTAAGTAGACTTTTGTTAGAATTTATTTAAAATTTAGAATGCATTAAAAAAAAACTCTTCATAATGGTTGTGAACGATAGGCAAAATTCCAAAAAAAAGTGAAGTTTCCCTTTAAAGACCTAGTACAAAAAACACTAGTCAAAGATCTTCTATGTGATAGGAGCCTTCTGCTGTTTTTAGGCATCAACTGCAAAAAAATACTTGCCAAAGATTGTCAATATGAGAGGAGCATTGTGCAGTTTTTTCTTTGATCGATATTTTTGCAGTAGGTCTTTAAAAGTAACAAAGTATCTCTGTCATTTAGAGGTTGTTGTTTTAACACACATCCTGTCATATAGAGGATCTTTGACTAACGTTTTTACACTAGGTCCTAAAAAAAAAAAAGAGCATCTCTGATTTGCATTTTTGTAGTCGATCCCAAAAAACACAAAGTATTTCTGCTGTTTTTAAAGACCTACTACAAAACCACTAGTCGAAGATCCCCTATGTGACAGGAACACTCTGCTATTTTTAGGAACCAACTGCAAAAAATACGAGTTAAAGATTTGCTATATGACATGAGCACTCTGTGATTTTTAGAGGCTGACTGCAAAAACAAGCTAGTCAAAGATCCTTTACACAACAGGATCACTCTGCTATTTTTAGGGACCAACTGCAAAAAAATGCAAGTTTTTAAAGATTTGCTATATGACAGGATCACTCTGCTGTTTTTAGGGACCAACTGCAAAAAATGCAAGTCTAAAGATTTGCTATATAACAAGAGCACTCCGTGGTTTTTAGAGACTCACTGCAAAAACAAGCCAGTCAAAGATCCCCTACACATTCAGTCTGATATTTTTAGGGACCAACTGCAAAAAATGCGAGTTAAAGATTTGTTATATGACATGAGCACTCTGTGGTTTTTAGGGACTGACTGCAAAAACAAGCTAGTCAAAGATCCTCTACACAACAGGAGCACCCTGCTGTTTTTAAGGACCTACTACAAAACCGCTCGTCAAAGATCCCCTATATGACAGGATCACTCTGCTATTTTTAGGGACCAACTGCAAAAAATGTGAGTTTTTAAAGATTTGCTATATGACATGAGCACTCTGTGATTTTTAGGGACCGACTGCAAAAACAAGCTAGTCAAAGATCCTCTACACAACTGGAGCACTCTGCTGTTTTTAAGGACCTACTACAATACCGCTCGTCAAAGATCCCCCACAGGATCACTCTGCTATTTTTAGGGACCAACTGCAAAAAATGCGAGTTTTTAAAGATTTGCTATATGACATGAGCACTCTGCTATTTTTAGGGACCAACTGCAAAAACAAGCTAGTCAAAGATCCTCTACACATTCACTCTGCTATTTTTAGGGACCAACTGCAAAAAATGCAAGTTAAAGATTTGCTATATAACAAGAGCACTCCGTGGTTTTTAGAGACTCACTGCAAAAACAAGCCAGTCAAAGATCCTCTACACATTCACTCAGCTATTTTTAGGGACCAACTGCAAAAAAATGCAAGTTAAAGATTTGCTATATGACATGAGCACTCTGTGATTTTTAGGGACCAACTGCAAAAACAAGCTACTCAAAGATCCTCTACACATTCACTCTGCTATTTTTAGGGACCAACTGCAAAAAATGCAAGTTAAAGATTTGCTATATGACATGAGCACTCTGTGTTTTTTAGAGACTCACTGCAAAAACAAGCCAGTCAAAGATCCTCTACACATTCACTCAGCTATTTTTAGGGACCAACTGCAAAAAAATGCAAGTTAAAGATTTGCTATATGACATGAGCACTCTGTGGTTTTTAGGGACTGACTGCAAAAACAAGCTAGTCAAAGATCCTCTACACAACAGGAGCACCCTGCTGATTTTAAGGACCTACTACAAAACCGCTCGTCAAAGATCCCCTATATGACAGGATCACTCTGCTATTTTTAGGGACCAACTGCAAAAAATGCAAGTTGGTCCGTGGGACAAATTTTCAAGCGCAGCTACAAAAAGGTTGGGGACCACTGCCCTAGATGACAGGATCACTCTGCTATTTTTAGGGACCGACTGCAAAAAAATGCAAGTTAAAGATTTGCTACATGACATGAGGACTCTGTGGTTTTTAGGGACTGACTGCAAAAACAAGCTAATCAAAGACCCTCAACACTACTTACACTCCGTGATTGTGCGCTGCTGAACATGCTCCTCTGCTCGTAAAACCAGCAACGACATGGCGATGACGGAGGGCGGGGACCGGTACTTTTTAGAGGCGGTATCTATACTAATACCGGTATACCGTACAACCCTAGTGTGAATAGAGTGGCACCACCAGTGGATTGTGTGTGCGTGTGAAGAAAAGAGATTCATATCAGGAAAAGAAAGGTTTGTTGCAGCTCCTAAGAATAGATTCTATGACGGGAAAATGATTTTGATGTTGTATGCAAGCCGCTCTCTCTCTTTCTCTCTCTCTCTCTCTCTCCGTCTGTGTGTGTGTGTGTGCGTGCGTGCGTGTGTGTGTGCGTGCGTGCGTGTGTGTGCAGCATTTGTCTCATTTCGTGTGTATTTGGCCTGAAGTGTTTTGCGGATCAAATGCACTTGCTGCTTAATTCACCGTCTCAACAGGCAGCTCTTACAGAGTGCACGTGCTCAGTGGCGCATGCACACACACACACACACACACACACACACACACACACACACACACACACACACACACACACACACACACACACACACACACACTCAGAAAAAAACATTGAGAGAATCAGAGATGGATGGAATATGGAGATGAGAATGAAGTAACTCTTCAAATATTTGCTGGCGTGTGCGAGGCGTCGTCAGCTGGGGACTGAGGAGTGCGTGCGAGTGCGAGTGCGGTGCAGATGCTCGGGTGCAGCAAATGGGTCCTCAGCTGTGGACACACTTCTTACTCGCTGTACGCCCATGTGGCTAACGCTCGTGTGTCTTAGTGCGTCTCACAAAGTAGTCAAACATTCCGACGGGCCTTGCATCGTCCGTGTTTGCCAGCCATGGGAAACTGACTCGCCTCTTACGACTGACCCAGCAGGCACAAGACGTTGAAACAACGTTGAAGGAGGTCCTGACGTTGAGCAACTCAAACCTAACGTTGAAACGACATGCTTTTTGACGACGTTTAGTCAACGTTGCTTTCTGACGTTGATTTGACCATTAAAATTTGGTAATTTCCCAACCAATATTCCACAACGCAAAACGTTGAAAAAACATGCTTTTTGACGACGTTTAAATAAATGTAAGTTTGTGACGTTGACCTGACCATTGAATTTTGGTCGTTTTCCAACCAATATTCTGCAACACAAATACAACGTTGAAACAACATGCTTTTTGACAACGTTTAATCAATGTTGCGTTCTGATGTTGATCTGACCATTGAATTTTGGTCATTTTCCAACCAATATTCTACAAAAACGTTGAAAAAACATGCTTATTGACAACGTTTAATCAATGTTGCGTTCTGACGTTGATCTGACCATTGAATTTTGGTCATTTTCCAACCAATATTCTACAAAAACGTTGAAAAAACATGCTTATTGACAACGTTTAATCAATGTTGCGTTCTGACGTTGATCTGACCATTGAATTTTGGTCATTTTACAACCAATATTCTACAACACAAAATGTTGGAAAAACAAGCTTTTCGACGACGTTTAATCAATGTTGCGTTCTGACGTTGATCTGACCATTGATTTTGGTCATTGACCAACCAATATTCTACAACACAAAATGTTGAAAAAACATGCTCTTTGACGACATGTAAATAATTGTCAGGTTGTGACGTTGATCTGACCATTGAATTTTGGTCGTTTTCCAACCAATATTCTGCAACACAAATACAACGCTGAAACAACATGCTTTTTGACAACGTTTAATCAATGTTGCGTTCTGACGTTGATCTGACCATTGAATTTTGGTCATTTTCCAACCAATATTTTATGACACAATGTTGAAAAAAATGCTTTTTGACAACATGTAAATAATTGTCAGGTTGTGATGTTGATTTGACCATTGAATTTTGGTCGTTTTCCAACCAATATTCTGCAACACAAATACAACGTTGAAACAACATGCTTGTTGACGACGTTTAATCAATGTTGCGTTCTGACATTGATCTGACCATTGTATTTTGGTCATTTTCCAACCAATATTCTATAAAACAATATGTTGAAACAACATGCTTTTTGACGACGTTTAATCAATGCTGCATTCTGACGTTGATCTGACCATTGTATTTTGGTCATTTTACAACCAATATTCTACAAAACAAAACGTTGAAAAAACATGCTTTTTGACAACATGTAAATAAATGTCAGGTTGTGACGTTGATCTGACCATTGAATTTTGGTCGTTTTCCAACCAATATTCTGCAACACAAATACAACGTTGAAACAACATGCTTTTTGACAACGTTTAATCAATGTTGCGTTCTGACGTTGATCTGACCATTGAATTTTGGTCATTTTCCAACCAATATTTTACGACCCAAAATGTTGAAAAAAATGCTTTTTGACAACGTTCGAATAAATGTCAGGTTGTGACGTTGATCTGACCATTGAATTTTGGTCATTTTCCAACCAATATTCTACAAAAACGTTGAAAAAACATGCTTATTGACAACGTTTAATCAATGTTGCGTTCTGACGTTGATCTGACCATTGAATTTTGGTCGTTTTCCAACCAATATTCTGCAACACAAATACAACGTTGAAACAACATGCTTTTTGACAACGCTTAATCAATGTTGCGTTCTGATGTTGATCTGACCATTGAATTTTGGTCATTTTACAACCAATATTCTACAAAACAAAATGTTGAAAAAACAAGCTTTTTGACAACGTTTAATCAATGTTGCTTCTGACGTTGATCTGACCATTGAATTTTGGTCATTTTACAACCAATATTTTATGACACAAAATGTTGAAAAAAATGCTTTTTGACGACATGTAAATAATTGTCAGGTTGTGATGTTGATTTGACCATTGAATTTTGGTCGTTTTCCAACCAATATTCTGCAACACAAATACAACGTTGAAACAACATGCTTGTTGACGACGTTTAATCAATGTTGCGTTCTGACATTGATCTGACCATTGTATTTTGGTCATTTTCCAACCAATATTCTATAAAACAATATGTTGAAACAACATGCTTTTTGACGACGTTTAATCAATGCTGCATTCTGACGTTGATCTGACCATTGTATTTTGGTCATTTTACAACCAATATTCTACAAAACAAAACGTTGAAAAAAAATGCTTTTTGACAACATGTAAATAAATGTCAGGTTGTGACGTTGATCTGACCATTGAATTTTGGTCATTTTCCAACCAATATTTTACAACACAAAACGTTGAAACAACATGCTTTTTGACAACGTTTAATCAATGTTGCGTTCTGACGTTGATCTGACCATTGAATTTTGGTCGTTTTCCAACCAATATTCTACAACACAAAACGTTGAAAAAACATGCTTTTTGACGACATGTAAATAATTGTCAGGTTGTGACGTTGATCTGACCATTGAATTTTGGTCATTTTCCAACCAATATTTTACGACCCAAAATGTTGAAAAAAATGCTTTTTGACAACGTTCGAATAAATGTCAGGTTGTGACGTTGATCTGACCATTGAATTTTGGTCATTTTCCAACCAATATTCTACAAAAACGTTGAAAAAACATGCTTATTGACAACGTTTAATCAATGTTGCGTTCTGACGTTGATCTGACCATTGAATTTTGGTCGTTTTCCAACCAATATTTTACAACACAAAACGTTGAAACAACATGCTTATTGACGACGTTTAATCAATGTTGCGTTCTGACGTTGATCTGACCATTGAATTTTGGTCGTTTTCGAACCAATATTCTACAACACAAAACGTAGAAAAAACATGCTTTTTGACGTTGATCTGACCATTGAATTTTGGTCGTTTTCGAACCAATATTCTACAACACAAAACGTTGAAAAAACATGCTTTTTGACGACGTTTAATCAATGTTGCGTTCTGACGTTGATCTGACCATTGAATTTTGGTCGTTTTCCAAACAATATTTTACGACCCAAAATGTTGAAAAAAGTGCTTTTTGACGACGTTTAAATAAATGTCAGGTTGTGACGTTGATCTGACCATTGAATTTTGGTCATTTTCCAACCACTATTCTACAAAACGTTGAAAAAACATGCTTATTGGCGACGTTTAATCAATGTTGCATTCTGACGTTGATCTGACCATTGAATTTTGGTCGTTTTCCAACCAATATTCTACAACACAAATACAACGCTGAAACAACATGCTTTTTGGCAACGTTTAATCAATGTTGGGTTTTGACGTTGATTCGACCATCAAATTTTGGTTATTTTCCAACCAATATTTTACAACACAAGTACAACGTTGAAACAACATGCTTTTTGACGACGTTTAATCAATGTTGCATTCTGACGTTGATCTGACCATTGAATTTTGGTCGTTTTCCAACCAATATTCTACAACACAAAACGTTGAAAAAACATGCTTTTTGACGACGTTTAATCAATGTTGCGTTCTGACGTTGATCTGACCATTGAATTTTGGTCGTTTTCCAACCAATATTCTGCAACACAAATACAACGTTGAAACAACATGCTTTTTGACAACGTTTAATCAATGTTGCGTTCTGACGTTGATCTGACCATTGAATTTTGGTCATTTTACAACCAATATTCTACAAAACAAAACGTTGAAAAAAAATGCTTTTTGACAACATGTAAATAAATGTCAGGTTGTGACGTTGATCTGACCATTGAATTTTGGTCATTTTCCAACCAATATTTTACAACACAAAACGTTGAAACAACATGCTTTTTGGCGACGTTTAATCAATTTTGCGTTCTGACGTTGATCTGACCATTGAAATTTGGTCATTTTCCAACCAATATTCTACAAAACAAAATGTTGAAAAAACATGCTTTTTGACGACATGTAAATAATTGTCAGGTTGTGATGTTGATCTGACCATTGAATTTTGGTCATTTTACAACCAATATTCTACAAAACAAAATGTTGAAAAAACATGCTTTTCGACGACGTTTAATCAATGTTGCGTTCTGACATTGATCTGACCATTGATTTTGGTCATTTTCCAACCTATATTCTACAAAACAAAATGTTGGAAAAACATGCTCTTTGACGACATGTAAATAATTGTCAGGTTGTGATGTTGATTTGACCATTGCATTTTGGTCATTTTCCAACCAATATTCTACAAAACGTTGAAAAAACTTGCTTATTGACGACGTTTAATCAATGTTGCGTTCTGACGTTGATCTGACCATTGAATTTTGGTCATTTTCCAACCAATATTTTACAAAACAAAATGTTGAAAAAACATGCTTTTTGACGACATGTAAATAATTGTCAGGTTGTGACGTTGATTTGACCATTGAATTTTGGTTATTTTACAACCAATATTCTACAAAACAAAATGTTGAAAAAACATGCTTTTCGACGACGTTTAATCAATGTTGCGTTCTGACGTTGATCTGACCATTGATTTTGGTCATTTTCCAACCTATATTCTACAAAACAAAATGTTGAAAAAACATGCTTTTTGACGACATGTAAATAATTGTCAGGTTGTGATGTTGATTTGACCATTGCATTTTGGTCATTTTCCAACCAATATTCTACAAAACGTTGAAAAAACGTGCTTATTGACGACGTTTAATCAATGTTGCGTTCTGACGTTGATCTGACCATTGAATTTTGGTCGTTTTCCAACCAATATTCTGCAACACAAATACAACGCTGAAACAACATGCTTTTTGACAACGTTTAATCAATGTTGGGTTTTGACGTTGATTCGACCATCAAATTTTGGTTATTTTCCAACCAATATTTTACAACACAAATACAACGTTGAAACAACATGCTTTTTGACAGCGTTTAATCAATGTTGCGTTGTGACGTTGATTTAACCATTGAATTTTGGTCATTTTCCAACAAATATTCTACAATGCTGAAACAATGCTGCTTTTGGACGATGTTAAATCATTCTGATGTTGAATTTTGGTCATTTTCCAACCATGAATCGAGTATTGGAGTCACTCCTCACAAACCGCATGTTTCGTTGACTATCGATTTCCGTTTTGTTTTCGTGTGAAGTTTTTTACTAAAATATGGACTTTTGTCAAAGCCAGAAGCAATTATTCATGTTTACGTTGATTCTTACGGGGAACTCTACTTCACGATCCGAACTTCTCAGTTTACGAACCATGTTCAAGTTTTTAAATCGAGGTTCCACTGTATATACATGTGACCAGTGTTCATTTTGTTCACTAATAGTCAGGCATGTAAAATGTCCGCTAAAACGCGGAAATCCCCGTTTTTAAACATTAATTTTATCGTCAGTTTTTAGGCCAAAATGCGTCCGTTCTCCCTTTTCTGTCTACACACAGTGTCTGCTTGTAAGTACTCTGGGATTGTGCGCTGCCGAACATGCTCCTCTGCTCGCAAAACCAGCAATCTCACGAGGTGACGTCATGCCCAAGAACCGGTATAGTACCGTTTTGATTAATTGGTACCATACTATAGTAGTACCGGTATACCGTACAACCCTAGTTCAGGTAAAGAGGGATTTTTATTTTCCGATATAGAGTCCAATAACATTGCTGGCATTGGTGATTAATTGCTGCTCCATTTCTGAGCCTTTGCACCACCAAGAAGAAAGCCCCGTCGCCACAATTCCGCTCCGTTTATCATCGCACGTCGCCGTCGTTAGCGCTTACTCGCTGCGTGCTCTGCGAGTTTGTATGTCATCGCACGGCGCCGAAGTCCACGTGTTTATCGCTCGTAACACACAGGTGGTGCTGCCAGGTCGTTTGTCCTCCATAGGTGGTGATGTATGGAGCTCTTCTGTTTCTATAGCAGGACAAATCCTGCATACTGGGCTGTCTTCCTCAAGACTTTTGCAGCTATTTATCCTTAAAAAGAAGTATTTTTGAGAACTGCCGGCCTGCGGGGCTTCAGGGCTTAGTGTGCCTAACCCACTGTTCATGAGTGTGGACAGGAGGGACAGGTAAACACATGGCTTGTGTGCTTCTATGCGTTAGCTCGGCTTTTCTTATAATTAAAAGTGATGGTTTTTAGGTTTTTGTCTCTGAGGAAGGCGCCGCTGCTTCATGGTTTGTTTACTTCCTTGGCCGTACTCGACTTATTAACACATACCCACAAAGAATCAAAAGGGACATTGTTTTGGGGGCAATGTTTCCGGTTGTTTCCAAGGGGAAACTAACACTTCATTATTTGGCTGATAAAATTCAACTTTTAATATCAGAAATACGAAATAAAAAATATTAGTAAAATGTACACAAATATTCATTAGGTATACATACCCCTTATCAATAAATGTATTTTCTATTGCATGTTATCCATTGCCAAGTGCCCTTGAAATGGAAGGAAATATTTTTTGGTAAAATAATAATAATAATAATAGATTTTATTTGTAAGAAGCACTTTACATTGAGTAAACAACCTCAAAGGGCTACAGAGTATTAAAAAAAGAAAAAGAAAAATATAATAAAAATAAAATATATAAATAAAAATAAAAACTAGAACAGCCAAATAGCTAGAACTAGTATGCATATATCTAAAATGATTAAAATGGTTTTAATTAGGGATGTCCGATAATGGCTTTTTTGCCGATATCCGATATTCCGATATTGTCCAACTCTTAATTACCGATACAGATATCAACCGACAGTCATGGAATTAACACATTATTATGCCTAATTTGGACAACCAGGTATGGTGAAAATAAGGTCCTTTTTTTTTTTAAATTAATAAAATAAGATAAATAAATTAAAAACATTTTCTTGAATAAAAAAGAAAGTAAAACAATATAAAAACAGTTACATAGAAACTAGTAATGAATGAAAATGAGTAAAATTAACTGTTAAAGGTTAGTACTATTATTGGACCAGCAGCACGCACAATCATGTGCGCTTACGGACTGTATTCCTTGCAGACTGTATTGATATATGTTGATATATAATGTAGGAACCAGAATATTGATAACAGAAAGAAACAACCCTTTTGTGTGAATAAGTGTGAATGGGGGAGGGAGGTTTTTTGGGTTGGTGCACTAATTGTAAGTGTATCTTGTGTTTTTTATGTTGATTTAATAAAAAAAAAAAACATACAAAAAAAACATACCGATAATTAAAAAAACGATACCGATAATTTCCGATATCACATTTTAAAGCATTTATCGGCCGATAATATCGGCAGCCCGATGTTATCGGACATCTCTAGTTTCAATTGTAATAAACACAATTGTGTACATCAGTGGTTCCCAGACGTTTTTCGGCTCTCCAAGTAC
>NC_084741.1:68004412-68036912 GCF_033978785.1 Entelurus aequoreus | reverse complement strand
ATCCACAATAGAAAAAGGAGAGAGTGTGGAATCCAATGAGCCAGCTTGTACCTAAGTTACGGTCAGAGCGAAAAAGATGCGTCCTGCACTGCACTCCAGTCCTTCACTCTCACGTTCCTCATCCACAAATCTTTCATCCTGGCTCAAATTAATGGGGTAATCGTCGCTTTCTCGGTCCGAATCGCTCTCGCTGCTGGTGTAAACAATGGGGAAATGCGAGGAGCCTTTCAACCTGTGACGTCACGCTACTTCCGGTACAGGCAAGGCTTTTTTTTTTATCAGCGACCAAAAGTTGCCAACTTTATCGTCGATGTTCTCTACTAAATCCTTTCAGCAAAAATATGGCAATATCGCGAAATGATCAAGTATGACACATAGAATGGATCTGCTATCCCCGTTTAAACAAAAACAATTCATTTCAGTAGGCCTTTAATTTGCAGGAAAGGAGTGAGTTCAGGGTTGAATTGTCCATCCTCGTTCTATTCTGTCACCATCTTTCTAACCATGCTGAACACCCTCCCTGTCTCTTCTTCGTTCTTCTGCTTCGTCTCCTTCTTGTTGTGTGGGCGCAGTTGTGCACTCGCCAAAAGCCGTAGATGTTATGACGTGACTGGGCCGGCACGCTGTTTATATGAAGGAAAAGCGGACGTGACGACAGGCTGTCCTCACTCAGGTCCGCCTCAAACGCACACCCCCAATATTGTTGTCTTCGGCTGGAAAACGGGAGAATGGTTGTCCCGGGAGATTTTCGGGAGAGGCACTGAAATTCGGGAGTCTCCCGGAAAATTCGGGAGGGTTGTCAAGTATGCTATAATGTACCAGTGACATCATTATTCTTGCCAGTCGGACTATAAATACATACAAATCCCGCAGAGAGGTGCTGTAGTACTCTAGTCAGTATGAATTAGGGGTGGCAAACGTGAGCGAGCAGGCGCTGCCATACCATCTTTTTGAGGGAATTTTGCCTATTGTTCACAGACATTATGAAAGACACGACGACGGATGTATATGGATTTTTTTTTAATGCATTCCAACTGGTAAATAAGAGTACCTCAATTTCCGGACTATAAGGCGCATCCTTTTTTTTCTACAAACTCGACGGTGCGCCTAACGTACGGAATAATTCTGGTTTTGCTTACCGACCTCGAAGCAATTGTATTAATAAGTGTAACCAGTAGATGGCACTCACACATAAAAGATACGTGTAGACTGCAATATGATGGGAATATGACTCAAGTAAACAACACCAACATTTTATATGTTCCATTGAAAATATAGAACATTACACACGGCGCTCAAAAATCCATCAAAATGTTTTAGTACGACTTTGGTAAGCTATGAAGCCGCTTGATGGATTGTACTGTGCTTCAACGTACGAGTATTATTATGGTGTGTGTATAAGGTAAGACATTATCTGGTGTTTTGTTTCGCCATATTATGCAAAAGCAACTTTTCTTACCTTCTGGTACCTGCTGATCTGTATTTGGGATCTGCATAAAGCCTTAAAGATTGCGCGCTTCCGCCTTTGTAGTCCGTGCTGACGCCGTAGTCTATAAGCGTCTTCTTTTTCTCTATTTTCTTGTTATGTGACATTCGCCCTCCGCTGTTGCCATTTCTAATATAAAGTAGTGTAAAGTTCTAACTTATATCTGTCAGTAAACTCGACATGAAAGCGCTAAAACAAACCGGTGTAGTGAGTTTTCATTATTCACCCAAAGAACTTTAGTTATTAGAGAGTTCCGTTCGGACGTTTTTTCATGGGACACATCGCCGTCCTTGTTGTTTCCGGATGAGGAAAAAAAAAACTCTTATTTTCTTGTGACAGAGTGATTGGAGCACATACTTTTTGGTCACAAAAAACATTCATGAAGTTTGCTTCTTTTATGAATTTATTATGGGTCTACTGAAAATCTGCGGGGTCAAAAGTATACATACAGCAAAGTTAATATTTGCTTACATGTCCCTTGGTAAGTTTCACTGCAATAAGGTGCTTTTGGTAGCCATCCACAAGCTTCTGCTTGAATTTTTGACCACTCCTCTTGACCAAATTGGTGCAGTTCAGCTAAATGTGTTGGTTTTCTGACATGGACTTGTTTCTTCAGCATTGTCCACACGTTTAAGTCAGGACTTTGGGAAGGCCATTCTAATTTTGATTGGTTGATTGAGACTTTTATTAGTAGGTTGCACAGTGAAGTACATATTCCGTACAATTGACCACTAAATGGTAACACCCGAATAAGTTTTTCAACTTGTTTAAGTCGGGGTCCACTTAAATTGATTCATGATACAGATATATACTATCATATATACTATCATCATAATACAGTCATCACACAAGATAATCACATTGAATTATTTACATTATTTACAATCAGGGGTGTGGAGGGGGGGGGGGGATATGGACAGCAAGTAGTGGACATAGAGAGAGAAAGAGAGCGAGAGAGAGAGAGAGAGAGAGAGAGATCAGAAGGCATAAGAAAAAGAAAAAGTATCTGCATTTGATTGTTTACATTTGATTATTAGCAATCCGGGGAGGGTGTTAGTTTAGGGTTGTAGCTGCCTGGAGGTGAACTTTTATTGCGGTTTTGAAGGAGGATAGAGATGCCCTTTCTTTTATACCTGTTGGGAGCGCATTCCACATTGATGTGGCATAGAAAGAGAATGAGTTAAGACCTTTGTTAGTTCGGAATCTGGGTTTAACGTGGTTAGTGGAGCTCCCCCTTAATACTAGCCTGATTTACCCTTTATCACATTTGACGTGTGTTTGGGGTCATTGTCCTGTTGGAACACCCAACTGCGCCCAAGACCCAACCTCCGGGCTGATGATTTTAGGTTGTCCTGAAGAATTTGGAGGTAATCCTCCTTTTTCATTGTCCCATTGACTCTCTGTAAATCACCAGTCCCATTGGCAGCAAAACAGGCCCAGAGCATAATACTACCACCACCATGCTTGATGGTAGTTATGGTGTTCCTGGGATTAAAGGCCTCACCTTTTCTCCTCCAAGCATATTGCTGGGTATTGTGGCCAAACAGCTCCATTTTTGTTTCATCTGACATCACACTGACAAAGATGAGACCTTCTGGAGGAAAGTTCTGTGCCTTATTGCAGGTAAACTTGCCAAGGGACATGTAAGCAAATATTAACATTGCTATATGTATACTTTTGACCCACACATGTTCAGTAGACCCATAATAAATTCATAAAAGAACCAAACTTCATGAATGTTTTTGGTGAGCAACACTTATGTGCTCCAATCACTCTATCACAAACAAAAAAAGAGTTGTAGAAATGATTGTAAACTCAAGACAGCCATGATGATGTTCCTTACAAGTGTATGTCAACTTTTGACCACGACTGTGTGTTGATCTTTGTCTTGCACGTCCGCATTCATCCATCCTAAAACTTTGGGAAGACATTTAAAAAGTCCTTCTTCTCTTCCTAATTATGAATTCCGCCAGCGGAGTGTGCGTCTCCCCGCGGTCCTTCACTTCCTTCATTGTCGGCAGATTAATGGCGGTACGACACTTTTTATGATCTCCGCATTTTGTCGGCAGTCAGGCAGGCGGGCCTGCCTTCTTCCTATTCGGCTCCTCGCCTCTTATCTGCGCCGCCCCGCGCCTCTGTCGCTCGCTCCCAGAAACAATGGCTGCTTTCTTGTGAGCAGCCGTGAGGTTTTTGTCAGCTTCTTTAAAAATAAAAAAATAAAAAAAAGCAAAGAGAAGACAAAAGGAGGGTGGGAAGAAGATAATAGGTTGTCGTGGTGATTAGCATTCCTGGGTGGAAAATTGGGTTTGTCTCTGTGGGATTCACTTTTTTGGGTGTACTCATTTTGATCCTCACGTCTGTTACGTGTCACTAGTGGGAGCGCTGCAATCCGTGCACAGTCATTTATGATAACGGTAATGCAATTGCTCCTCGCAAGTTATTTAAGATAACAAACACCTTAAATAATAGAAATCAATACAACAATTCAAATGAATTTAATAGTCCAAACACACCACATGCTTGGTCGCTGGTGACTAGATCCCACAAGTTGTTAATGACAGCTGCCAGCTTCCAGAATATAAGTACTGTAAAATCCACTACTTTTTTCCTACGCTTGAACCCTGCGGCTTATGAGACGGTGCGGCTAATTTATGAATTTTTCGTCGTTATTTATGATAACCAAGACATTAAATAATAGAAATCAATGCAACAATTCAAATGAATTCAAAAGTCTAAACACAGCTTGGTCGCTAGTGATTAGATCCCACAAGTTGTTAATGACAGCTGCCAGCTTCCAGAATATAAGTACTGTAAAATCCGCTACTTTTTTCCTACGCTTGAACCCTGCGGCTTATGAGACGGTGCGGCTAATTTATGAATTTTTCTTCGTTATTTATGATAACAAACACATTAAATAATAGAAATCAATACAACAATTCAAATGAATTCAAAAGTTTAAACACAGCTTGGTCGCTAGTGACTAGATCCCGCAAGTTGTTAATGACAGCAGCCAGCTTCCAGAATATAAGTACTGTAAAAAAAAAAAAGCTATTTTTTTCCTACGCTTGAACCCTGTGGCTTATGAGACGGTGCGGCTAATTTATTATTATTTTTCTTTGTTATTTATGATAACCAAGACATTAAATAATAGAAATCAATACAACAATTCAAATGAATTCAAAAGTCTAAACACACGGCATGCTTGGTCGCTAGTGACTAGATCCCGCAAGTTGTTAATGACAGCAGCCAGCTTCCAGAATATAAGTACTGTAAAAAAAAAAAAAAGCTAGTATTTTCCTACGCTTGAACCCTGTGGCTTATGAGACGGTGCGGCTAATGTATTATTTTTTTTATTTGTTATTTATGATAACCAAGACATTAAATAATAGAAATCAATACAACAATTCAAATGAATTCAAAAGTCTAAACACACGGCTTGCTTGGTCGCTAGTGATTAGATCCCGCAAGTTGTTAATGACAGCTGCCAGCTTCCAGAATATAAGTACTGTAAAAGTCACTACTTTTTTCCTACGCTTGAACCCTCCGGCTTATGAGACGGTGCGGCTAATTTATTATTATTGTTTTTCTTCGTTATTTATGATAACCAACACGTTAAATAATATAAATCAATACAACAATTCAAATGAATTCAAAAGTCTAAACACAGCTTGGTCGCTAGTGACTAGATCCCACAAGTTGTTAATGACAGCTTCCAGAATATAAGTACTGTAAAAAAATGCTACTTTTTTCCTACGCTTGAATCCTCCGGCTTATGAGACGGTGCGGCTAATTTATTATTATTGTTTTTCTTCGTTATTTATGATAACCAACACGTTAAATAATATAAATCAATACAACAATTCAAATGAATTCAAAAGTCTAAACACACGACATGCTTGGTCGCTAGTGACTAGATCCCGCAAGTTGTTAATGACAGCTGCCAGCTTCCAGAATATAAGTACTGTAAAAAAATGCTACTTTTTTCCTACGCTTGAACCCTGGGGCTTATGAGACGGTGCGGCTAATTTATTATTATTGTTTTTCTTCGTTATTTATGATAACCAACACGTTAAATAATATAAATCAATACAACAATTCAAATGAAATCAAAAGTCTAAACACACGGCTTGCTTGGTTGCTAGTGACTAGATCCCGCAAGTTGTTAATGACAGCTGCCAGCTTCCAGAATATAAGGTCTGTAAAAGCCACTACTTTTTTCCTACGCTTGAACCCTGCGACTTATAAGACGGTGCGTCAATTCATGATTTTTTTTCTTCATTATTTATGATAACAAACACATTAAATAATATAAATCAATACAACAAGAAAATGGATGGATGGATGGACAACAATTCAAATGAATTCAAAAGTCTAAACACACGGCATGCTTGGTCGCTAGTGACTAGATCCCGCAAGTTGTAAATGACAGCTGCCAGCTTCCAGAATATAAGTACTGTAAAAAAATGCTACTTTTTTCCTACGCTTGAACCCTGCGGCTTATGAGACGGTGCGGCTAATTTATGAATTTTTCTTCGTTATTTATGATAACCAAGACATTAAATAATAGAAATCAATACAACAATTCAAATGAATTCAAAAGTCTAAACACACGGCATGCTTGGTCGCTAGTGACTAGATCCCGCAAGTTGTAAATGACAGCTGCCAGCTTCCAGAATATAAGTACTGTAAAAAAATGCTACTTTTTTCCTACGCTTGAACCCTGCGGCTTATGAGACGGTGCGGCTAATTTATGAATTTTTCTTCGTTATTTATGATAACCAAGACATTAAATAATAGAAATCAATACAACAATTCAAATGAATTCAAAAGTCTAAACACAGCTTGGTCGCTAGTGACTAGATCCCGCAAGTTGTTAATGACAGCAGCCAGCTTCCAGAATATAAGTACTGTAAAATCTGCTACTTTTTTCCTACGCTTGAACCCTGCGGCTTATGAGACGGTGCGGCTAATTTATGAATTTTTCTTCGTTATTTATGATAACCAACACGTTAAATAATAGAAATCAATACAACAATTCAAATTAATTCAAAAGTCTAAACACACGACATGCTTGGTCGCTAGTGACTAGATCCCACAAGTTGTAAATGACAGCAGCCAGCTTCCAGAATATAAGTACTGTAAAAAAAAAAAGCTACTTTATTCCTACGCTTGAACCCTGCGGCTTATGAGACGGTGCGGCTAATTTATTAGTTTTTTTCTTTGTTATTTATGATAACCAACACATTAAATAATATAAATCAATACAACAATTCAAATGAATTCAAAAGTCTAAACACAGCTTGGTCGCTAGTGACTAGATCCCGCAAGTTGTTAATGACAGCAGCCAGCTTCCAGAATATAAGGTCTGTAAAAGCCACTACTTTTTTCCTACACTTGAACCCTGCGACTTATAAGACGGTGCGTCAATTTATGATTTTTTTTCTTCATTATTTATGATAACCAACACATTAAATAATATAAATCAATACAACAATTCAAATGAATTCAAAAGTCTAAACACACGACATGCTTGGTCGCTAGTGATTAGATCCCGCAAGTTGTTAATGACAGCTGCCAGCTTCCAGAATATAAGTACTGTAAAAGCCACTACTTTTTTCCTACGCTTGAACCCTCCGGCTTATGAAACTGTGCGGCTAATTTAGGAATTTTTCTTCGCTGACGGCCATATTAAAAATAGTTAAAAAAAAATACACTCAGAAGGTGTTTCATTGTTTGTGCTATGGCGCCATCTTTTGGACAATTTTGCTTACTGCAGGTGCTGTAGTGTCCTTCCATTTAGTGTTTTCAACCAGAAGTAGAGTGTCGTTCAGTCTTCTAGCCGTCCATAGCGTTTCTACTCACAGGGATTCTTTCTTCATCACTCCAAGCAACATTTTTAAGTTTTACAATATAACTAAAACGGTTTATACTTACTCAACATCTCAGGTTTACCAGGTACCTGTAATGCGGTGATATGTTCGTTTCTGGCTAATTCTTTGTTTTTACAGTACAACAAATGATCTGGTTGTGTAGGAGCCACATTATTGTGTCAGGTGTCCACGGGTGGCAATGTGACAATGGTTTGAGTAGCACAGGTGTCGGGAATTTAGAATTACAGACTGGATTTATGGCTCTTTTAAAGGAGCTGGATTTTGAAGAGCTGATCCTTTCAAAGAATCGTTCAAGAACGGCCCGTATTATAGTTCTTAGGTAGAAGTTATAAGATGAGATGTGCAACAGAATAATTTCCATTTACACGACTACACGACTTTACTCTATATAGAAAGTAATAATAAAACCATACTTGCCAACCCTCCCGTTTTTAGCGGGAGAATCCCGGTATTCAGCGCCTCTCCCGACAACCTCCCGGCAGAGATTTTCTCCCGACAAACTCCTGGTATTCAGCCGGAGCTGGAGGCCACGCCCCCTCCAGCTCAATGCGGACCTGAGACTGAGTGGGGACAGCCTGTTCTCACGTCCGCTTTCCCACAATATAAACAGCTTGCCTGCCCATTGACGTCATAACATCTAGGGCTTTTAGAGAGTAGAGTGCACAACTGCGCACACAACAAGGAGACGAAGCAGAAGAACGAGGAAATTACAGATATGGCGACGCCGTCGACGAGCAAGATGAAGAAATACGCTTGCAAGTTCCAAAACGAATGGAAACAAGAATTTCAGTTCATCCAGGACAGTTCGAAGGGGAAGGTGTATGTTGCCTGTAAATTTTGTAGAACAGACTTCTCCATTGAACACGGTGGCCGAAATGATATACTCATCATGAACGGAGAAGTTAAACAGGACAATACTGCCATCTAATGGATAGCCACCGGAACACTGAAATTCAAGTATTTATTTTATTAATATGTAAATAAAATAAATATATATATATACCGTATTTCCTTGAATAGCCGCCGGGGCGCTAATTAATTTAAAACCTCTTCTCACTCCTGCGCTTACCAAAAGCATGCGGAATGGGCAAGCATGCGCTAATTATTTTAAAACCTCTTCTCACTCCGGCGCTTACCTTATCATGAAAAGCACATTTAATAAAAAAAAACATTATTATGGTCTTACCTTTACCTATAAATGAGTCCATGTGCAGCTGCTTCTGATCAAAAGCAGTCTTCCTTATCTTTCTTCAGTTTTAAAAGTCTCTCTGTCTCGATGGAGATATTCCTTTAATTATTACCTCCTGCTTCGATTGAAAGTCCAGTTTAGAAAACTGTTTTATTTTAGATATGTAATCCTCCATGTTAAAAGTGCAAGCAAACGATCGCTGCTCATGCTTGCTGCTTGTTGTCTTCTTCTGCAGCACCGGTCTTCTGCAGTACCAGTAGTCGCAAGAAGGATCACTAGCGCCCTCTACCACCAGGAGACGGGAGTCATTTAATGACTCATATTTGACCCGGCGGAAGTGCCAAGCATGCGCTAATTATTTTGCGAAACGAATTTGACCCGGCTGTAATTCTAGGCAGGCGAATACTATATTCCCGGCGGCAATTCAAGGAAATACGGTATATATATATATATATATATATATATATATATATATATATATATATATATATAGCTAGAATTCACTGAAAGTCAAGTATTTCATACATATATATATATGTATATATATATATATGAAATATATGAAATACTCGAGTTGGTGAATTCTAGCTGTAAATAACCCCCCCACCACCCCCTACCCCCCACCGCCACCCCCTACCCCCAACCTCCCGATATTAGAGGTCTCAAGGATGTCAAGTATGAATAAAACTGCAATAAAAAAATGGATATAAGATACTATATGTAATAATGTTAACACTAACGTTGCATAATTTAACATATTTAAAGGTTGATCAAATATATAAACTGTGTAAAACAGCTTGGAAGCAAAAAGTTGATGAGTACTTCATTCCTAACATATTCCATGAATTGATTAACGTGGACCCCGACTTAAACAAGTTGAAAAACTTATTCGGGTGTTACCATTTAGTGGTCAATTGCACGGAATATGTACTATACTGTGCAATCTACTAATAAAAGTGTCAATCAATCAATCAAAAACTATCCTATTGTCGAGCACACTTCAAAATCTATTTTAATGCAACAAGTTTACACGGATAAAAAGAAGAAAAAAAAAATCTTAGCCTTCTTAAAAGTATTTCCAAGGCTACTTTGAATCACGGTACAGTTTAGAACCCAGATAGCAGAATGAGTGCAAAGATGGGCGTGGTAACCTAACCGTGACTTACAATGGTAGGCTGAATAGATATAAGGTATGATGCAATCGCCACTCAAGTTAATTACCAAACCGTAACTTAGAATGGTAGGCTGAATATTTATAAGGTATGATACTAATATTAATGTACCAGCGGCACAATTACATGGATGGCCGTGTTGCTCCTCCTCCAGATGCAACCATTCAACGCATGCATGAAGCTTCCAAGACATTTTCAAACCAATTGGACGTAGTGATCCAACCAGGAGGGTTCATCCAACCATCCCTAGTAGGTTTGTCCGAGACTTTTGTTTTGAATTCAACATAGAACATTGTCGGAGCCCTCTGTACTGCGGAAGCAATTATGGAGTGCCATCACAATCATCCACAACTCGGTGTGAAGTCAGATAAGCATGGTCTGCAGCTAGTTAGACCGTCCATCCATCCATCCATCTTCTTCCGCTTATCCGAGGTCGGGTCGCGGGGGCAGCAGCCCAAGCAGGGAAGCCCAGACTTCCCTCTCCCCAGCCACTTTGTCCAGCTCTTCCCTAGGAATACCGAGGCGTTCACAGGTCAGCCAGAAGACATAGTCTTCCCAACGTGTCCTGGGTCTTCCCCGTGGCCTCTTACCGGTCAGTGATGCCCTAAACACCTCCCCAGGGAGGCGTTCGGGTGGCATCCTGACCAGATGCCCGAACCACCTCATCTGGCTCCTCTCCATGTGTTTACCTTTATTGCTGCTAACATGTTGATTATTCAGGAGACTGACCCAGGAACTTGACTTTTCCACACACACTCCTAACTCACGGTTTCAACATTTGGTTCCTCTTAAATGTGTATTTAATGACGTTGTACTTTCTGCAATCATTGGAAATTGCAGTACCTTTTACCTGAGTGAAGCAGGTAGCTTGGTATTGGTGGTGTGGCTCAGCGTGTAGAGAGGTTCAAATCCCAGAGTTTAGTGTGTTTACATAGATAGTTGGCAACACTAAATTGGCCAGAGTGTGTGAATGTTGTTTATCTGTGTTGGCCTTGCAGTGTTTCCCATAAACTGCCAATATACCTGTGGCGGTGGGGGCATGTCTATGGGCGTGGTCATCATGACATCATAGAGTAATTTGCATAATTTACTACAATATGATTTTCTCTAAAAAGGCTCAAAAAATGTATACTTACTAATTAATAATAACAGTTTTGTTTTAAACGTCCATCCATCCATCCATCCATTTTACAATATAATTACAACACTTTATGTACATATTTATATACAGATTTGAACAATAAGTTATTCACTAAAATATATTTATTAATTGTGGTTCTTACAAAAAATGTATCTTATAAAATATAAAAGCTAAAATGTCTCTTAAAGCTCTGCCCCTTTAATTAGTGCATACTAAATAATTTAACTTTAGCCTACTACTACTACAACCATATTATTTACCAGCAACATAAAGCGAAACAGAGGCAGAGGTGTCCTGCCACAGTCAGTAACAAATAAACAGAAAACAGTAGTGGTCAAATACAAATAAGGCAACAAGAGAAGTATCCTACACGTCTCTTTTGTAAAATAAATCTGAACAGCCGATAAGGGCATCTACATCAACTATATGATTTGCCTGAGAAGCTGGACAGGACAAAAAAAACAAACAAAAAAAAATCTATTTGTGGCGGACGTAATTCTTTCGTGGCGGGCCGCCACAAATAAATGAATGTGTGGGAAACACTGCCTCGGGATGAGGTGGCGACTTGTCCAGGGTGTACCCCGCCTGGATGGATGGTGTGTTTACGACACGTGTGTTGGTGTGTGTATATGTCTTGTGTTTATTAGTGTGTGCGCTAGGGTTGTACGGTATACCGGTGCTAGTATAGTACCGCGATACTAAAGAATCATATTCAGTACTATACCGCCTCTAAAAAGTACCGGTCCCACCCTCTCCTTTTTGTTTAACGGGCGTGACATTGCTGGTTTTACGAGCAGAGGAGCAGGTTCGGCAACGCACAATCCCGGAGTACTTACAAGCAGACACAGTGTGTAGACGGAAAAGGGAGAACGGACACATTTTAGCCTAAAAACTAACGATAAAGGTGAAGCTATAACACTGAAACGCCCTCAGGAAGAGGTATTTTGAGACATGGCTAGCTAGCTAGTGGCTAACGTCCAGCCGCAGTCTGCAGTGTTGCATTGGGTGGATCTACACCTGATATCCACTGTAATGATACCAAGTACAGGAGCGTATCCAGTTGATACTACTATGATTACTTAGATTTTTTTTAAATGTATGTTATGTTTTTAAACTCAGAAAACAATACAAAATAATAGAATGATAAATGACACAATATGTTACTGCATATGTCAGCAGCAAAATTAGGAGCTTTTGTTTGCTTACTTACTACTAAAAGACAAGTTGTCTAGTATGTTCACTATTGTATTTAAGGACAAATTTGCAATAAGACACATATGTTTAATGTACCCTAAGATTTTTTGTGAAAATTACACCAATAATGCCATTTTTTGTGGTCCCCTTTATTTAGAAAAGTATCAAAGTATCGAAATACATTTTGGTACCGGTACCAAAATATTGGTATCGGGACTGTGCGTGCATGCGTTTGATAGACACGCCATTTGATGAATGTGATCGCTCCTCTTGACCGACCCTTACCCAAAAACACACGCTTTTATTATACCCGAAAAAATCCACAATATCCGTAAAGAATATTAAACTGAACAATTAGAATGAATTGCTCCTCGCATTTTTGTAATAATAGACACACTTCCTAACAGAAAAAAGTACAAAACACAAAACTAGTGAAGTTGGCATGTTGTGTAAATGGTAAATAAAAACAGAATACAATGATTTGCAAATCCTTTTCAACCTATATTCAATTGAATAGACTGCAAAGACAAGATACTTAATGTTCCAACTGGAAAATGTTGTTAGTTTTTGCAAATATTAGCTCATTTGGAATTTGAGGCCTGTAACATGTTTCAAAAAAGCTAGCACAAGTGGCAAAAAACACTGATAAAGTTGAGGAATGCTCATCCAGCACTTATTTGGAACATCCCACAGGTGAACAGGCTAATTGGGAACAGGTGGGTGCCATGATTGGGTATAAAAAGCAGCTTCCATGAAATGCTCAGTCATTCACAAACAAGGATGGGGCGAGGGTCACCACTTTGTCAACAAATGCGTGAGCAAATTGTCCAACAGTTTAAGAACAACATTTCTTAATGAGCTATTGCAAGGAATTTAGGGATTTCACCATCTACGGTCTGTAATATCATCAAAAGCTTCAGGGAATCTGGAGAAATCACTGCACGTAATGCCTGGTTCACACCAACGGCGCTTGCCGCGCTTTAAAGCGGCGAGCAAAGCGCCGTCATTTTTGTCAATTTTTCCACGAATATCCCGATCTCCGAAGTAATGTTATGCTTTGATACGCTCTGATACGCTCCGATACGCTCTGATACGAATTAGTTGCCGCTTTGTTACTGTTCCTCACGATTTGATCCCGCTTTGATACGCTTTAAATCACGCTTTGATACGTTTTATTACGCTTTATTGAACTTTATTATGCTTTGACGCGATCATGATGCTTTAAATCAGGCTCTGACACGATTATCAAGCTCTGTTGTGCATTGTTACAACAAAAATAAGAAAAACATGTGAAAAACTCAGTATACGGTTTTCCACACATTTTTTATATTCATATATTTTTTCAATTTCTCTTTTTTTTTCGTTATATTATGTTTTATATCTTCATTTCTTTTATTTCTTTGTCATCTTAATAAATATCTATCTTTCATTTCTTATGCTAGTTGACAATAATAAAAGGCATTTCTTTTATTTTTTATATTCATTTATTTTTTCAATTTCTCTTTTTTTTTCGTTATTTTATGTTTTATATCTTCATTTCTTTTATTTCTTTGTCATCTTAATAAATATCTATCTTTCATTTCTTATGCTAGTTGACAATAATAAAAGGCATTTCTTTTATTTTTTATATTCATTTATTTTTTCAATTTCTCTTTTTTTCCGTTATTTTATGTTTTATATCTTCATTTCTTTTATTTCTTTGTCATCTTAATAAATATCTATCTTTCATTTCTTATGCTAGTTGACAATAATAAAAGGCATTTCTTTTATTTTTTATATTCATTTATTTTTTCAATTTCTCTTTTTTTTTGTTATTTTATGTTTTATATCTTCATTTCTTTTATTTCTTTGTCATCTTAATAAATATCTTTCATTTCTTATGCTAGTTGACAATAATAAAAGGCATTTCTTTTATTTTTTATATTCATTTATTTTTTCAATTTCTCTTTTTTTCTCTCGTTATTTTATGTTTTATATCTTCATTTCTTTTATTTCTTTTTCATCTTAATAAATATCTATCTTTCATTTCTTATGCTAATTGACAATAATAAAAGGCATTTCTTTTATTTTTTATATTCATTCATTTTTTCAATTTCTCTTTTTTTTCCGTTATTTTATTTTTTATATCTTCATTTCTTTTATTTCTTTGTCATCTTAATAAATATCTATCTTTCATTTCTTATGCTAGTTGACAATAATAAAAGGCATTTCTTTTAAACGTAACATATTGTCTTTATTATTAACATTTTCATACAGAGAAATGATAGACAGTAATGTCAAACTGCAACATCAAACAGCAGAAGTACAGAAACAATGATCATCGTATAAAAAAGGCAATGATGCAAAAGAGAATGGATTTGTAATCCTGTCTTGGTTTTACATCAAGTTTCAATGTCACTAGTCAATATCACAGTCACTTCCTATTGCGCTTTGAACCAAGATGTGTTAAGCTTTCCTACGCTTTGAGTCAAGCTTTGCTGAGCTTTGTCACACTTTGATACGCTCTCGGCGCTTTATTCCATTCTTGACAGAGCGCAGAATTTTTTTAAACCGTTTAAAAAATGTTGGCGAACTTGCCGCATGTCCCGCTTCACTACAAGCTTTCCCACGATCCATTAGGAGCCTCACACTTTAATCAGGCTTTGTTACGCTTTAACGCCGCTTTGCATGCCGCTTTAAAGCGCCGTTGGTGTGAACCTAGCATAAGCAGCGAGGCTGAAAACCAACATTGAATGCCCATGACCTTCGATGATCCCTGAGGCCGTACTGCATCAAAAACTGTAATCGGTGTGTGAAGGATATCACCACATGGGCTCAGGAACACTTCAGAAAACCACTATCAGTAACTACGGTTGGTCGCTACATCTGTAAGTGCAAGTTAAAACTCTACTATGCAAACCGAAAGCTATTTATCAACAACACCCAGAAACGCCGCCAGCTTTGCTGGGCCCAAGCTCATCTAAGATGGACTGATACAAAGTGGAAAAGTGTTCTGTGCTCTGACAAGTCCACATTTGAAATTGTTTTTGGAAACTGTGGATGTCGTGTTCTCCGGAACAAAGAGGAAAAGAACTATCCGGATTGTTATAGGCGCAAAGTTGAAAAGCCAGCATCTGTGATGGTATGGGGGTGTATTAGTGCCCAAGGCATGGGTAACTTACACATCTGTGAAGGCACCATTAATGCTGACATATGTTGCTCCAAAACCTGTATGTATCTGTTGCCATCCAAGCAACGTTATCATGGACGCCCCTGCTTATTTCAGCAAGACAACGCCAAGCCGCGTGTTAAAACAGCGTGGCTTCATGGTAAGAGAGTGCGGGTACTAGACTGGCCTGCCTGTAGTCCAGACCTGTCTCCCATTGAAAATGTGTGGCGCATTATGACGCCTAAAATAGCACAACGGAGACCCCCGGACTGTTGAACAACTTAAGCTGTACATCAAGCAAGAATGGGAAAGAATTCCACCTGAGAAGCTTCAAAAATTGCTCTCCTCAGTTCCCAAACGTTTACTGAGTGTTGTTAAAAGGAAAGGCCATGTAACACCGTGGTAAAAATGCCCCTGTGCCAACTTTTGTGCAATGTGTTGCTGCCATTAAATTCTAAGTTAATGATTATTTGCCAATAAAAAATTAGTTTCTCAGTTCAAAGATTAAATATCTTGTCTTTGCAGTCCATTCAAGTGAATATAAGTTCAATGTTTACTTATATACTTGATTGATTGATTGAATACAAGTTGAAAAGGATTTGCAAATCATTGTATTCTGTTTTTATTTACCATTTAAACAACGTGCCAACTTCACTGGTTTTGGGTTTTGTACAACAACTCAAAACAATGGAGAAGTCCAAACCTACGGCACGCTCTCTCACCAGCTACTACTGAAGTGTCATTTAATGAATGCCAGTAATTCTTGACAGCCGCCACCTTCCACCTTACAGGAGAAATGATGAACAACAACTTTGACTGTAAACCTACTCAGTGGCCTAGTGGTTAGAGATCGGTAGGTTGTGAGTTCAAACCCCGGCCGAGTCATACCAAAGACTACAAAAATGGGACCCATTACCTCCCTGCTTGGCACTCAGCATCAAGGGTTGGAATTAGGGGTTAAATCACCAAAAATGATTCCCGGGCGCGGTCACCTCTGCTGCTCACTGCTCCCCTCACCTCCCAGGGGGTGATCAAGGGTGATGGGTCAAATGCAGAGAATAATTTCGCCACACCGTGTGTGTGTGTGTGACAATCATTGGTACTTTAACTTAAAAGTAGGGATGTCCGATAATGGCTTTTTGCCGATATCCGATATGCCGATATTGTCCAACTCTTTAATTACCGATACCGATATCAACCGATATATACAGTCGTGGAATTAACACATTATTATGCCTGATTTGGACAACCCGGTATGGTGAAGATAAGGTACTTTTTAAAAAAATGAATCAAATAAAATAAGATAAATAAATTAAAAACATTTTCTTGAATAAAAAAGAAAGTAAAACAATATAAAAACAGTTACATAGAAACTAGTAATTAATGAAAATTTGTAAAATTAACTGTTAAAGGTTAGTACTATTAGTGGACCAGCAGCACGCACAATCATGTGTGCTTACGGACTGTATCCCTTGCAGACTGTATTGATATATATTGATATATAATGTAGGAACCAGAATATTAATAACAGAAAGAAACAACCCTTTTGTGTGAATGAGTGTGAATGAGTGTAAATGGGGTGGGTTGGTGCACTAATTGTAAGTGTATCTTGTGTTTTTTATGTGGATTTAATAAAAATAAAAAAAAATTTAAAAAAATGATACTGATAATAAAAAAACCGATACCGATAATTTCCGATATTACATTTTAACGCATTTATCGGCCGATAATATCGGCAGACCGATATTATCGGACATGTCTAATTTTGATATAATTTTTTTATCTTGATTAACACCAATGAGTTGACTGATGAACATTATCACATCATTTATTCAGAAAATATAAATAACGACAAATAAACTATTAATCGCAACATGTAAGTGTAAAAAAAAAAAACAACAACAACATTATGATTTTTACAATTTCAGAATGTGCTTGTTCTATTTTTAAACAAAGAAAGCAATCTGAAGTTGTCTTTATTTTTAAGTTATCGTGCCGTGATTCTACCAGTCCGGCCCACTTTGGAGTAGATTTTTCTCTATTTGGCCCCCCATCTAAAATGAGTTTGACACCCCTGATATAAAACTTCATTGTCTTGGACAAATACGGATGACTCATGGCTTCATGGTATATATTTGTTGTCTTTTTGCATTCATTTTTTTAGTCACAACGGTGCGTGTTATTTGTTTGTGTCAACTAAGCCTTCCGCTTCGTAACTGCTGCACACAATGGCGTGGGAATGTGTCACAACACGCACCCCTGCTGCGCCGCCTGCGCTTTTACCTTCCGCACAAATGCACCGCGTGGTGGCTTGTAACTTCTCACACAGCTCAATGCGCTCTGCAAAGCACCCACTGTAGCATTAAAGCCAAATTGCGACAAGACGCGGTAGACCCCCCGCGGTGCACGTCTGCAAACCTGGAGCAAGAATCTCGTTTCCAAACCGTTATTGTAGACCTTCAGCATCGAAACTGTAATGTGCAGCACATTACCGTAAGTCTTGAACTATATAAAAGTTTTTCAACGGTTTTAATCTGCGCTTTTTGGGAGATACACTATATTGCCAAAAGTATTTGGCCACCCATCCAAATGATGAGAATCAGGTGTCCTAATCACTTGCACTTAGGCATGGAGACTGTTTCAAGAGATGATGCTCAAAACCGGTTTTCCCGGTTGTTCGATAAGAAAAGAACCGAGTCCTCGGACTCGAATCCCTTTTTAAAAACCGGTACCCGTTATCGAGACCACTATAGTAAAGAAAAAGAGTTGGTTCTTTATTCGAATCCCTGAGAACGAATCCCTTCACACAGGAAATGCCCTGTGGAACGCAATGTTATGCCCATTTGATTGTAGACTCTTACTGACACCTTGTGGCGATATGAAAATACTACGCGTCATTAGTTTGGGCACTTCCGGGTTGGCGAGTCAGTTCAGATCATGAGACAATTGAGAAGTAGACAAGTTGTGTTAGCTCCTACAAGCCTCGGAAAAGATAAGTCTGTAAGTAAACTGTTTAACTTGTTCATATAACTCAATATTAAGGTGGAAAGTGATTCAATTTGATAGTAAGATGTCTATTGAAAAACGATTTTTGTGCACTGTTTCAATGGATGTTTTGAGGACTTAAAATGGCTGCCAGTCGTGTATTTCCAACATCGAAATAGTTTCAACACTCAGAAGTATTTGTTTGATGATAGTACTGTATATTTGTGTGAAGCTAATATTTACATATTGTGTATTACATTTCAGTATGTTAATTGAATCACATAGCTTATACATTTGTCATTGTGTGTATTTCAGTTTAAAAAATAAAAAATAACAGTCCAGTGCAAGACAAAAGTAAGGATAGGAAAAGACAAAGCAAGATCTGCAACAATAAAGAGCCTAAAGGGATTAATCTGCTTTGGAACTTTATTAGACGTCTTGGATTGTTTGTTAGCTGTCTGCCAAGCTGTATAACGTCAACACATATAGTGAGGGCAGAACAAGCATTATGCAATTATTGCCAAGCTTCGCTCTCATGTAAGGGAAGAAGAATTGTTGATTGATGACTGTGGTGTTCTTAGTGTCATAGTGTGTGTAGTTAGTATGTTCCAATAGCAGCAGAAGTGCACTTTTTGGAGAGTTGTATTATTTTCAGTTTTGTGCCTAAGGGACTGATTTTATTTAACACTATATTATTATTTATACACCTATAGTGATCACAGAGACAGGTTGTTTTTGTGTTACTGTATATATTTGTTTTTCTGAAAAAAAATTTTTAGGGGGGTAACAGTCAATATTTATTTATTTATTTTATTTTATTTTTTTCTTATAAAATAAAAGTGAGCTTTTGTTAAACCAAATATTGTGGGTTTTTTTCCATATACAACAACCTATCTGGAATCGATAAGAGAATCGATTCAATAAGAGGATTCGATAATGGGCTCGAACTCGATAATTTCTTATCAAACATCATCCCTAACTGTTTCTATAAACATTTGTGAAAGAATGGGCCGCTCTTAGTGATTTCCAGCGTGGAACTGTCATAGGATGTCAACTGTGCAACAAATCCAGTCGAGTCTGGGTTTGGAGGTTGCCAGGAGAACGCTACATTTCGGACTGCATTGTGCCGTGTGTGAAATTTGGTGGAGGAGGAATTATGGTGTGGGGTTGTTTTTTCAGGAGTTGGGCTCGGCCCCTTAGTTCCAGTGATAGGAACTTTGAATGCTCCAGGATACCAAAACATGTTGGACAATTCCATGGGATGGCACTTGAAGTTCATATGTGAGTGAAGGCAGGTGGCTAAATACTTTTGGCAATATAGTGTATATACGGGTTATTACGGTAATCTACGTCACAGCCGAGGCACCAAGCAGAGTGGGCGGGGTTTGTTTACACAGCAGCCAGCCTGAAACGAGGGTGGACTCGGAAGCACATTTTTACACCAAACTTCTACAGAAAAGTGATATCATGTCAGATTGTAAGTGTTTTTTTCACTGTGTTTGTTGCATTTTCGTTGCGTTTTGCTTGATTGTAAAAGATGTCGATGGAGGAGGTGGTCTGACAAGTCAAAGAGGAGCTGCGTTTATATGTTGTTAATATTTAGTGTTTTATTGTTCATAGTGAATATTGTAAATCCCACATTCTTTATTTTCATGTTCATTCTTGGGCTCATTGAGTAAAAACTCCATCCCTTTTTTAGATTGAACATTTTCAGCATTTTATCAGACATTGTTGTGAGTTTTTGTATGTGTTCCCGAAAAATGGGACTCAAGCACACATACTGTACATACCAATCACACACTTCAAAATAAAAGCACTACGCCACAAGTGTCAAACTCAAGGCCCGGGGGCCAGTTCTGGCCCACCACATCATTCTATGTGGCCTGCGAAAGCCTGGAAAAAATGGGTTTCAATAAAATACCCTTTTTTTTTTTTTTTTTTTTCTAAATGCATTCGTTCTTTCAATTTTGACAGAAAAAAAATGCATATTTTAAACTTTAATATTATCTGGCCGTGCCAATTATATTATTATATACTGTATTGCACAACTAACTCTGTGAGACAAAAACAAATAGTTAAAGGCCTACTGAAAGCCACTACTACCAACCACGCAGTCTGATAGTTTATATATCAATGATGAAATCTTAACATTGCAACACATGCCAATACGGCCGGGTTAACTTATAAAGTGCAATTTTAAAATTCCCGCCACACTTCCGGTTGAAAAACTCCTTTGGATATGATTTATGCGCGTGACGTCACAAAAGCAACGGAAGTGGTTGGACCCCATCGGACCCGATAGAAAAGCCTCTTGTTCTCTTCGACAAAATTCCACAGTATTCTGGACATCTGTGTTGGTGAATCTTTTGCAATTTGTTTAATGAACAATGGAGACTGCAAAGAAGAAAGCTGTAGGTGGGATCGATCGGTGTCTTAGCGGCTAAGTACAATACTGTAATATCTGTGATATTTGCATTAGTGTACTGTGTCTTTAAGGGTTTGGGGAACGTGCATGCGCGAGTGAGTTGGCGGAGAACTTGAGTGTGTGTGAGCGTGAGTTTTGGCTAACAGCAGCTCGTGTATGTGTGTGCGTTACTTTTTCAACTACAACCAGTTACCGCTTGTTAATAAAGCGATTGAGCAATTTGTTTAATGGACAATGGAGACTGCAAATAAGAAAGTTGGCTACGTAGCTAGGTTAGCTTCTGTTTTTTTAGCTTCGCCAAGCGGAATATTATTAATCGTGTATTTACATGTTCATGGTTTAATAGTATTATTGATCTTCTGTCTGTCCATCCAGTCAGGGTTTTTTAAAATTTAGTTTCTATCTGCATTTGAGACTGATGCTATCACGTTGGCTACGTAGCTAGGTTAGCTTCTATTTTTTTTAGCTTCGCAAAGCTGAATTATTAATCGTGTATTTACATGTTCAGTCACTGTGAATGTCCATTTCGCGTTCTCGACTCATTTTCAAGAGGATATAGTATCCGAGGTGGTTTAAAATACAAATCTGTGATCTACAATAGAAAAAGGAGAGTGTGGAATCCAATGAGCCAGCTTGTACCTAAGTTACGGTCAGAGCGAAAAAAGATACGTCCATCGCTGCCTCTCAAGTCCTTCACTGTAACGTTCCTCATCTACGAATCTTTCATACTCGCTCAAATTAATGGGGTAATCGTCACTTTCTCGGTCCGAATCTCTCTCGCTCCATTGTAAACAACGGGGAATTGTGAGCAGCACTACCGCTTGTGACGTCACGCTACTTCCGGTACAGGCAAGGCTTTTTTTATCAGCGAGCAAAAGTTGCGAACTTTATCGTCGATTTTCTCTACTAAATCCTTTCAGCAAAAATATGGCAATATCGCGAAATGATCAAGTATGACACATAGAATGGATCTGCTATTCCCGTTTAAATAAAACAAATTCATTTCAGTAGGCCTTTAAATATCTGCTTGTCACCTTTATTTATGATTTTAAAGCAAGTTATACATAAAAAAAATCTAACAATCAAATGCATATGCATTTTGATTAATCATCATTAATCACAGGTTAGTACCCACATGCATAATATAAAATAATAAATTAAAAAAACGGTCCTCTGGAAGCAGCCATTACTGCGATGTGGCCCTCAATGAAAATGAGTTTGACACCCCTGCGCTACGCTATACATCCGGTTTAAAGGCCTACTGAAAGCCACTACTACCGACCACGCAGTCGGATAGTTTATATATCAATGATGAAATCTTAACATTGCAACACATGCCAATACGGCCGGGTTAACTTATAAAGTGACATTTTAAATTTCTCGCTAAACTTCCGGTTGAAAACGCTTTTGGATGATGACGTATGCGCGTGACGTAGCCAGTGAAACAGAAGTATCGGTACCCCATTGAATCCAATACAAAATAGCTCTGTTTTCATCTCATAATTCCACAGTATTCCGGACATCTGTGTTGGTGAATCTTTTGCAATTTGTTTATTGAACAATGGAGACTGCAAAGAAGAAAGTTGTAGGTGGGATCGGTGTATTAGCGGCTGGCTGTAGCAACACAACCAGGAGGACTTACTTGGATAGCAGACGCGCTAGCCGACGCTAGCCGACGCTAGCCGCCAACCGCACGGATGATCGGGTGAAGTCCTTCGTCGCGCCGTCGATCGCTGGAACGCAGGTGAGCACGGGTGTTGATGAGCAGATGAGGGCTGGCTGGCGTAGGTGGGGCGCTAATGTTTTTATCATAGCTCTGTGAGGTCCCGTTATACTAAGTTAGCTTCAACGGCGTCATTAGCAATAGCATTGTTAAGCTTTGCCAGGCTGGGAATTATTAACCGTGTAGTTACAGGTCCATGGTTTAATAGTATTGTTGATTTTCTGTCTGCATTTGAGCCAGATGCTATCACGTTAGCTCTGTAGCTAAAGAGCTTCGCCGATGTATTGTCGTGGAGATAAAAGTCACTGTGAATGTCCATTTCGCGTTCTCGACTCTCATTTTCAAGAGGATATAGTATCCGAGGTGGTTTAAATACAAATCCGTGATCCAAAATAGAAAAAGGAGAGAGTGTGGAATCCAATGAGCCAGCTTGTACCTAAGTTACGGTCAGAGCGAAAAAAGATATGTCTTGCACTGCATTCTAGTCCGTCACTCTAACGTTCCTCATCCACGAATCTTTCATCCTCGCTCAAATTAATGGGGTAATCGTCGCTTTCTCGGTCCGAATCGCTCTAGCTGCGTTGAAAACAATAGGAAAATCTGAGGAGGCGAACAACTGACTACGTCACGCTACTTCCGGTACAGGCAAGGCTTTTTTTTAATCAGAGACCAAAAGTTGCAAACTTTATCGTCGTTGTCCTATACTAAATCCTTTCAGCAAAAATATGGCAATATCGCGAAATGATCAAGTATGACACATAGAATGGATCTGCTATCCCCGTTTAAATAAAATAAATTCATTTCAGTAGGCCTTTAACTACGATAACAAAATAAAAATCTCTTACATTAAGATCATGCTTTGTCAAAGATGTTTTGTAATGTTATTGTGCGATATTTGCAATGCTCGTATATCATTTGAGGAATGTGGGGTTGGGGGGTTCTGCCTGGCTGAAATATTGTGTAACAAAAATAATAGAGATTCACTGTCAGCGATAATGCCATCCTCATTCTACTCGTATTCACTGAAAACACTCCCACATTTTGTTTTGAAGTAGTGAAAAAAAAAAAACAAGACTTTATAGCGAGATATAAAACAAAGAGGCAATGGGTTTCATTTCAGTTATTTTAACATGTCACTCTGGATTCTTGCAGAATCAACCAGACGTGAAATTATTGCCTGGGGACATAACGTGAGGAATATTCCATCATGGCAGCGTTGAGCCTTTTACAGTCCGAGTCGGACTATAAAATACCACAATTCATTTCTTTGTCAAGTACAATAACAGAAACAAACATCGCGCTTTAAAAATTGCAGCTTCACTCTGTCTTGGATTTTTTTTCTATTTTTAAGCACATTCAATGTATTTATGGCCTAAGTTAAACATTTCCAAGCGTAGAAATGGCAAAATGAACTAAAAATACAAACACAGCAATGGTTGGACCATAGCTCCTAAAATTGGGTTTTATTTTTGATTATAATGTCTACTACATTGGTTTAAACGAGTGCAAAGGGGACTATGTGGCTGTTATTTCATGCATTGAGAGCTCTCATAATGTTATAAACCGTGTTTATAAGGGAGTCATTTATGCTTTCGCTATGAAAATTAGTACCTAAACTTACGAGCTCAATTGGTTCCAGGCTTGAGCTCAAAACTGAAAAGTTTCACTCGCCCCATGAAATTAACTGAACCAATTTCATTTGTGCTTCACTCTTCCAAAACAGCGCAATTTGAACGTGTAACATGTCGTTTTACAACAATGTACTACCGAAAAGTGACATTATATCAGATTGTCGCTGTTTTTTACTCTCTGTATTTCGCCGTGTTTGTTGCCATTTTTGTTGCGTTTTGCTTGATTGTAAAAGTTGCCGATCGAGGAGGTGGTCTGAGTAAAAGCTAAAGAGGAGCGACTTGCATAGGTTGTTTATAGTCAGTGTTTTATTGTTTATAGTTAATATTGTGAATCCCACATTATTTTTTTTCATGTACATTCTGGGTGTCTCATACAGTAAAAAAAAAAAAAGAAGATACATTTCTATTCTGTACAGCAGATTTTACATGTACACTACCGTTCAAAAGTTTGGGGTCACCCAAACAATTTTGTGGAATAGCCTTCATTTCTAAGAACAAGAATAGACTGTCGAGTTTCAGATGAAAGTTCTCTTTTTCTGGCCATTTTGAGCGTTTAATTGACCCCACAAATGTGATGCTCCAGAAACTCAATCTGCTCAAAGGAAGGTCAGTTTTGTAGCTTCTGTAACGAGCTAAACTGTTTTCAGATGTGTGAACATGATTGCACAAGGGTTTTCTAATCATCAATTAGCCTTCTGAGCCAATGAGCAAACACATTGTACCATTAGAACACTGGAGTGATAGTTGCTGGAAATGGGTATGTAGATATTGCACCAAAAACCAGACATTTGCAGCTAGAATAGTCATTTACCACATTAGCAATGTATAGAGTGTATTTCTTTAAAGTTAAGACTAGTTTAAAGTTATCTTCATTGAAAATAAGGACATTTCAATGTGACCCCAAACTTTTGAACGGTAGTGTATAAATACAGTATATTTATTTTAGGGGGGTAACGGTTAAAAGGTATAATGATAAACCGCAGTAAAATTCCCAACGGTTAGTAATACTGTTTACATTTTTAATTACCGAAAAACTATTTTTATCTACCGTATTTTTCGGAGTATAAGTCGCTCCGGAGTATAAGTCGCACCGGCCAAAAATGGACAAAAAAAACATATATAAGTCGCACTGGAGTATAGACATTTGAAAGGCAATTTAAAATAAATAAAGAATAGTGAACAACAGGCTGAATAAGTGTACGTTATATGAGGCATAAATAACCAACTGGTATGTTAACGTAACATATTATGGTAAGAGTCATTCCAATAACTATAACATATAGAACATGCTATACGTTTACCAAACAATCTGTCACTCCTAATCGCTAAATCCCATGAAATCTTATACGTCTAGTCTCTTACGGGAATGAGCTAAATAATATTATTTGATATTTTACGTTAATGTGTTAATAATTTCACACATAAGTCGCTCCTGAGTATAAGTCGCACCCCCGGCCAAACTATGAAAAAAACTGCGACTTATATAAAATACGGTACATGGGCAAAAAGTGCAATTACATCTTATGACCATTTGGTGGCACCTTGCAAAATTATTACAATTGTTTTTCTTAATTTTTTTAATCTCTTGTGGCTATAAAGTGCTATCTTGCATAATGTTCACATTAATTTTTTTACAATTTTTTTTCTACCATATTACTTTGTTTGTGTTGCTTTCACATGCACATTAATTTTTTTGTATTTTTCGGACTATAAAATTGTTTCATTTACTCAAAACTCAACAGTGCACCTTATAACCCGGTGCGCCTAATGTACGGAATAATGTTGGTTGTGCTTACCGACCTCGAACCAATTTTATTTGGTACATGGTGAAATTATAAGTAGGGATGTCCGATAATATCGGCCTGCCGATATTATCGGCCGATATATGCGTTACAATGTAATATCGGAAATTATCGGTATCTGTCTTTTTATTATCGGTATCGGGTTTTTTTTTTTCGTTTTTTTTAATTAAATCAACATAGAAAACACAAGATACACTTACAATTAGTGCACCAACCCAAAAAATCTCCCTCCCCCATTTACACTCATTCACACAAAAGGGTTGTTTCTTTCTGTTATTAATATTCTGCTTCCTACATTATATATCAATATATATCAATACAGTCTGCAAGGGATACAGTCCGTAAGCACACATGATTGTGCGTGCTGCTGGTCCACTAATAGTACTAACCTTTAACAGTTAATTTTACTCATTTTCATTCATTACTAGTTTCTATGTAACTGTTTTTATATTGTTGTACTTTCTTTTTTATTCAAGAAAATGTTTTTAATTTATTTATCTTATTTTACAATTTAAAAAAAAAAAAATACCTTATCTTCACCATACCTGGTTGTCCAAATTAGGCATAATAATGTGTTAATTCCACAACTGCATATATTGGTTGATATCGTATCGGTTGATATCGTATCGGTTGATATCGGTATCGGTAATTAAAGAGTTGGACAATATCGGAATATCGGATATCGGCAAAAAGCCATTATCGGACATCCCTAATTATAAGTGTGATCGGTAGAAGAGATACGTGTAGACTGCAATATGACTCAAGTAAACAACACTAAAATGTTATGTTCCTTTGAAAATATAGAACATTACACACAGCACTCAAAAATCTATCAAACTGTTTTAGTACGACTTTGGTAAACTATGAAGCCACACCGCTTGATGGATTGTACTGTGCTTCAACATACGAGTATTATTATGCTGTGTGTATAAGGTAAGACATTATCTGTAGGGATGTCCGATAATGGCTTTTTGCCGATATCCGATATTCCGATATTGTCCAACTGTTTAATTACCGATACCGATATCAACCGATATATGTAGTCGTGGAATTAACACATTATTATGCCTAATTTGGACAACCAGGTATGGTGAAGATAAGGTACTTTTTAAAAAAAATAATAAAATAAGATAGCTAAATTAAAAACATTTTCTTGAATAAAAAAGAAAGTAAAACAATATAAAAACAGTTACATAGAAACTAGTAATTAATGAAAATGAGTAAAATTAACTGTTAAAGGTTAGTACTATTAGTGGACCAGCAGCACGCACAATCATGTGTGCTTACGGACTGTATCCCTTGTAGACTGTATTGATATATATTGATACATAATGTAGGAACCAGAATATTGATAACAGAAAGAAATGGGGGAGGGAGGTTTTTTGGGTTGGTGCACTAATTGTAAGTGTATCTTGTGTTTTTTATGTTGATTTAATAAAAAAAAATAAAAAAATAAAAACCGATACAGATAATAAAAAAAAACGATACCGATAATTTCCGATATTACATTTTAACGCATTTATCGGCCCTAATTATCTGCCGTTTTGTTTCCCAATATTATGCAAAAGCAACTTTTCTTACCTTTTGGTACCTGCTGATCTGTATTTGGGCTCTGCATAAATCCTGAAAAATTGTGCGTGTCCGCCTTTGTCGTCCGTGCCGACACCGTAGTCGATAAGCTTCTTCTTTTTCTCTATCTTCTTGTTATGGGACATTCACCCTCCGCTGTTGCCATTTCTAATATAAAGTAGTGTAAAGTTCCTACTTATATCTGTCAGTAAACTCGCCATGAAAGCGCTAAAACATACCGGTGTAGTGAGGTTACATTATTCACCCAAGGGACTTCAGTTGTTAGAGAGTTCCGTTCGGACGTTTTTTCACGGGACACATTTCCGGCGTTGTTGAGGAGATGCTGCTCCGTTGTTGATTGAAGTAAAGTCTGAATGTCATTAAAACAGTTAGCTCCATCTTTTGACACTTCTTCCACTCCCGTCCTTGCACGCTACACCGCTACAACAAAGATGACGGGGAGAAGACTCTGTCGAAGGTGAGCCACGTAAATAAGACCGCCCACAAAACGGGCGCATCCTGAAGCGACTGTCAGAAATTGGCTTGAAGATAATCTGTAAAACATCATCTATGCAACATTTGGACCAAAGAACCACCATCACATGTTATGTAGACCACATTTTCCATTTAGGAAAAAAATAATAGTATTATGACTCCTTTAATGCACCCTATAATCCGGTGCGCCTTACATATGAAAAAAGATCGAAAACAGACCATTCATCGACAGTACGCCTTATAATCCGGTGCGCCATATGGTCCGGAAGATACGGTACTTGAAATGTAGGAATATGAATGGATCTATCGTATCGATCAAGTGGTGAACAATGAGTGGGAAAAACATATCGAGCATGGTCAGAGCTAGCAGATATTTGCGTGAGAAGCTTGTTGAAGTTGATTAAATAACAGCACAGGGAGTCCCACACATTAGTATCTGCTATTCGGCCCCAGACACAAATCCCCCCTTTGGGCTACATCATCAATATTCCCCAAACCTTTCATGCTGGATACGGGCCACAAATGCCCGCCTAATCAGGTTTTCCTGTGTGCGAGGCAGAGCCGATATCAGTCGATTTGCCCACACACACACACACACACACACACACACACACACACACACACACACCGCCTGCCCCTCGTCGGACTCTTTGATCCCCGAGATCTGGGGAGTCTATGATGCTCCCTGGCTGAAACACCTCAGGTGTTCTCCGCAGACACGGTTACATCAAAGTGCGATCGGAATATGTTACGTGGCGCATAGTAATAGTTTGGTCTCAAGAAAGACTCTACCTCCACGAGTCCAACGCACCTGTTGTGGTACGATTAGCAACAACTTTGGAGTTTGAACTGTCGTCATGCTTGCTGTCAGCATATAAGAGCGTGCCAGAAAGATTACCTGAGGGTATGGCTTTGGCTCTCTCTCTACTCATTCCCCTGGCACTGCATCAGAAAAAGGATAAGCGGCCAAATAATGACACCTATTTTTTCACACAAAAAAAACAACAAATTGTCAAGCAATGTATTTGCCATGAATTTGTTTTAGTACAAAACGTGCATCAAGTAAATTCAAGTTTAAATACAATAGTAAAAAAATAGTTTCGAATAAATAAAGTGCAAATGTTTTTTGTAATGAGGCTGGAGGGTCTCCAAATAAAATTGGTGCCCCAATTTAGCTTCACACTTACCTGTATGTGTGACAGTCTATACTGTGTCAATTACTTTTTGAAAAAATCCGGTCTGTTGGCGACAGTTTGACCCTGGAACAGATGATTCCCTTTACATCCTACAGCAGGGGTCCCCAAACTACGGCCCGTGGAAAGTCCCAAGTTTAAAAAAAAAAAAAAAAACACAAAAATATATATATTTTTTTCCATATTTATTTTTTTTAATCTATCTTTTCTAATCCATTTTCTACCGACCGCTTGTTACTCTTGGTGTCATCTATCTGCTCAGGCAAATTGTCTAGAAATGCATTTTCCATCGATAACGTGACATAAAGTGCGCACTCTTTCAGTGAATTAGTGCGCGAGGAATACATATATATATACTGTATATGATGGATATATATATATATATATATATATATATATATATATATATATATATATATTAGAGATGTCCGATAATATCGGCCTGCCGATAAATGCTTTAAAATGTAATATCGGAAATTATCGGTATTGTTTTTTTTATTATCGGTATCGTTTATTTATTTATTTATTTATTTATTTTTATTAAATCAACATAAAAAACACAAGATACACTTACAATTAGTACACCCACCCAAAAAATTTCCCTCCCCCATTCACACTCATTCACACAAAAGGGTTGTCTTTTTCTGTTATTAATATTCTGGTTCCTACATTATATATCAATATATATCAATACAGTCTGCAAGGGATACAGTCCGTAAGCACACATGATTGTGCGTGCTGCTGCTCCACTAATAGTACTAACCTTTGGCAGTTAATTTTACTCATTTTCATGAATTACTAGTTTCTATGTAACTGTTTTTATATTGTTCTACTTTCTTTTTTATTCAAGAAAATGTTTTTAATTTATTTATCTTATTTTAATGTAATAATTTTTTTAAAAAGGACCTTACCTTCACCATACCTGGTTGTTCAAATCAGGCATAATAATGTGTTAATTCCACGACTGTATATATCGGAATCGGTTGATATCGGTATCGGTAATTAAGAGTTGGACAATATCGAATATCGGCAAAAAGCCATTATCGGACATCCCTAATATATATATATATATATATCCATCCATCCATTTCTACCGCTTATTCCCTTCGGGGTTTATATATATATATATATTAGTGTCGAGGTTTCTGTGGTTTATCCGTTATACAGTGTGTTAGGTCAGGAAAAAACACAGAGGCTATTTCATCCCTACAAGCCTGTTTCTCTTCAGAGGAGAAATCCCCTGAAGAGGAAGGAAACCTAGGGATGACCACAGAACTTTCCTCCAGAAGGTCTTATCTTTGTCCATGTGATGTCAGATGAAACTAAAATGGAGCTGTTTGGCCACAATACCCAGCAATATGTTTGGAGGAGAAAAAGTGAGGCCTTTAATCCCAGGAACACCAAGCCTACCGTCAAGCATGGTGGTGGTAGTATTATGCACTGGGCCTGTTTTGCTGCCAATGGAACTGGTGCTTTACAGAGAGTAAATGGGACAATGAAAAAGGAGGATTACCTCCAAATTCTTGAGGACAATCTAAAATCATCAGCCCGGAGGTTGGGTCTTGGGCGCAGTTGGGTGTTCCAACAGGACAATTCAAATTCATTTATCATTTTCATTTCATTTTTTTCTTTTATTTATTTATTTCAGGCAATGACATAAAAAACAATTAACAAAAAAATTACAAAGTTGACAACACATAATAATGTAAATTAATATAGTGCAAAAGGTAATGTATAGCATGCAATGCATGATTGTCCAGTTTTGCCTGAAAGGGAGTGAGAAGAAGATAATTTATTTAATCCCACCCCCAGTTCTCAATTCAGTGACCCCAAACTTTTGAACTAGAGATGTCCGATAATATCGGTCTGCCGATATTATCGGCAGATAAATGCGTTAAAATGTAATATCGGAAATTATCGGTATCGTTTTTTTTATTATCAGTATCGGTTTTTTTTTGTGGTTTTTTTTAATTATTAAATCCACATAAAAAACACAAGATACACTTACAATTAGTGCACCAACCCAAAAAACCTCCCTCCCCCCATTTACACTCATTCACACAAAAGGGTTGTTTCTTTCTGTTATTAATATTCTGGTTCCTACATTATATATGTGAAGTGAAGTGAAGTGAATTCTATTTATATAGCGCTTTTCTCTAGTGACTCAAAGCGCTTTACATAGTGAAACCCCAATATCTAAGTTACATTTAAACCAGTGTGGGTGGCACTGAGAGCAGGTGGGTAAAGTGTCTTGCCCAAGGACACAACGGCAGTGACTAGGATGGCGGAAGCGGGGATCGAACCTGCAACCCTCAGGTTGATGGCACGGCCACTCTACCAACCGAGCTATACCGCTATATATATATATCAATATATATTGATATATATTGATATATATCAATATATATCTATACAGTCTGCAAGGGATACAGTCCGTAAGCACACATGATTGTGCGTGCTGCTGGTCCACTAATAGTACTAACCTTTAACAGTTAATTTTACTCATTTTCATTAATTACTAGTTTCTATGTAACTGTTTTTATATTGTTGTACTTTCTTTTTTATTCAAGAAAATGTTTTTAATTGATTTATCTTATTTTATTTGATTCATTTTTTTTAAAAAGTACCTTATCTTCACCATACCTGGTTGTCCAAATTAGGCATAATAATGTGTTAATTCCACGACTGTATGTATCGGTTGATATCGGTATCGGTTGATATCGGTATCGGTAATTAAAGAGTTGGACAATATCGGCATATCGGATATCGGCAAAAAGCCATTATCGGACATCCCTATTTTGAACGGTAGTGTATATATATATCAGACCTGGGCATTCTGCGGCCCGCGGGCCGCATCCGGCCCTTTGTGCGTCCCTGTCCGGCCCGCGTGAGGCCAATCATAAATTACAAAATACATTTAAAAAAGTATCTATGTCGAGTGTGCAATACAACGGTGCTGCTTTTGTTTTGAAAATCGTTATTTGTATTACTTCCGTGTGGACGTATGCGTGTGCGTGATTGTGAATGGCGTGTTTTCAACAACACATGGACTGCAAAGCAACGTTCCCTCTAAGGTGCGCGCCTGCGCAATTGCGCACTGCTCAAGCGTCCGCTGCGCGCAGCAAATATATGCCGCGCACCAAATCAAATCCCATCTGAATTCTAAACAAAATAAACATATTTATTCTGTGTAATTTTGCAATGCAACTTTGAGTGACAGTGACAACAAGCGGCCCTAACGGTGTTCGTCAACACCGTTCAATTGAACACCGTTCAATTATTGCAACGTCTACCGAGATGCTTCGAGGACAGGAATTATATCGATCACTTTATTGAGCAAAACTGTTTATATTCGGACATAACCACACCAAAAACATGAGTAAAACACTTCTATCTCGAAAAACTAGTCATTTTCTGCCGTACAAACCAGGCCAAAACCAACTTGTCATCTGTCAC
>NC_084741.1:67996912-67999412 GCF_033978785.1 Entelurus aequoreus | reverse complement strand
CATTTTTACCCCTGGTGGTGAAATCTATCAAATTAGGGTGGTCCCAAAAAGGACGGATTTTTCAAATTGACTGTGTATCGCTTTCAAAAAAGCTCCCCCTCTGGTCAACATATGAAATAACAAGTGTGTGTAAAAAAATTTTAAGTGCTCCCCCTCTGGTCAACATATGAAATAACAAGTGTGTCTATCAAATTTGAAGTGCCTCCTGTCTGGTCAACATATGAAACCACAAGTGTGTGTATAAAATTTGATGTGCTCACCTTCTGGCCAACATATGTAACAAGTGTGTGTAAGAAATTTAAATGTGCCCCCTTTGGCCAAAATTAATCCAAAAAAATAAAATTAATATGTATATAGACAAACTGTAATAACTTGAAGTAAATAAAAAAACAAAAAATTCAACAACAACAAAAAAATTCACTAAATGCAGTCTTTTTCTCACATGTTGATTTTTTCCTCATAAAATTGGGAACAGTTTCTCATATTATTTCTGTTTCTGTAAAATTGCAATATTTTCTCGTAAATTATTCGTTTTTTATGTAAAATTATTACTTTTTAATGCAAAATTGTGTCATAAAATTCAGATTTTTATCACAAAATTGCCAATTTTTTTGTTTTCTTATAAAATTACGACTCCTTTCATAAAGTTGCCAACATTTTAAGCTTTTCTTGTAAAATTGTGACTATTGAGTAAAATTCCAACTCTTATCATAGTATTGCACAAATGTTCAGGTTTTCTTTTAAAATTTTGACTTGCGTTGAGTAAAATGACGACTTTTATTATAATGCTGCCAAAACTCTAAGTTTTTCTTGGGAAATTGTGACCTTTTTCTTGGGAAATTCCAACTCATTTTTCACAACAAGCTTTTTTATATATGCATAGTATGTATATATTATTAATGTTGTAAATACTAATCTTTATACACTACCGTTCAAAAGTTTGGGGTCACCCAAACAATTTAGTGGAATAGCCTTCATTTCTAAGAACAAGAATAGACTGTGGAGTTTCAGATAAAAGTTCTCTTTTTTCTGGCCATTTTGAGCGTTTAATTGACCCCACAAATGTGATGCTCCAGAAACTCAATCTGCTCAAAAGAAGGTCAGTTTTGTAGCTTCTGTAACGAGCTAAACTGTTTTCAGATGTGTGAACATGATTGCACAAGGGTTTTCTAATCATCAATTAGCCTTCTGAGCCAACGAGCAAACACATTGTACCATTAGAACACTGGAGTGATAGTTGCTGGAAATGGGCCTCTATACACCTATGTAGATATTGCACCAAAAACCAGACATTTGCAGCTAGAATAGTCATTTACCACATTAGCAATGTATAGAGTGTATTTCTTTAAAGTTAAGACTAGTTTAAAGTTATCTTCATTGAAAAGTACAGTGCTTTTCCTTCAAAAATAAGGACATTTCAATGTGACCCCAAACTTTTGAACGGTAGTGTATACCTAGAAAGGGTGGTCCTAAAAAGGTAGGTATTTTTCGGAGGTCTCAAGAAGGCAACAAAATACAATAACGTGTGTGTGTGTGTGTGTGTGTGTGTGTGTGTGTGTGTGTGTGTGTGTGTGTGTGTGTGTGTGTGTGTGTGTGTGTGTGTGTGTGTGTGTGTGTGTGTGTGTGTGTGTGTGTGTGTCTCATGTCTCATTTGCACCCCTGGTGGTGAAATCTATCAAAAAGGTGGTCCCAAAAAGGAGGGATTTTTCAAATTGACTGTGTGTCGCTTTTAAAAGTGCTCCCCCTCTGGTCAACATATGAAATAACAAGTGTGTGTAAAAAAAATTGAAGTGTTCCCCCTCTGGCCAACGTATTAATTAATTAATAATTCCATCCATCCATCCATTTTCTACCGCTTGTCCCTTTTGGGGTCGCTGTGGGTGCTGGAGCCTATCTCAGCTGCATTCGGGCGGAAGGCGGGTTACACCCTGGACAAGTCGCCCCCTCATCGCAGGGCCTAATTAATAATTAAATTAATTTTAAAAAAATATATATTTATATGTATATAGAGACATACTGTGAAAACTTGAAGTAAATAATGAAGCTTGAAAACCAATTACAAACAAAAAATAAAAAATACAATTAACTAAAAGCAGTCTTTTTCTCACAGTGTGTGTGTGTGTGTGTGTGTGTGTGTGTGTGTGTGTGTGTGTGTGTGTGTGTGTGTGTGTGTGTGTGTGTGTGTGTGTGTGTGTGTGTGTGTGTGTGTGTGTGTGTGTGTGTGTGTCCGTCAGCCTCAGAGGAGTGTGACAGAGGCAGGGTCTGGAGCCCCTTTCACACAGAGGTCTTGCAAAGGAGCAGGATGCTTGCTAACTACACATTTTGCCAGGATTGCTCCTGGACTTGTTTTTGTTTTTTCCTGTTTAGTGTTTATTTCTGTTTTCAGCGCTCCTTCCCCCATTTGGTTTCAGTCGTTGCTAGGAGCGCTGATTAAACACACTGCCTCTGGTGATCACTCACTGTTCTGTCCAGGCTAGATTGGCGTTCTCTGTTTGTTTGT
>NC_084741.1:67971912-67991912 GCF_033978785.1 Entelurus aequoreus | reverse complement strand
TAATATCGGCAGGCCGATATTATCGGACATCTCTAATTAAAAGCTCTATATTAGTGCTATAATGAAGGCAACGCATGATGTAGGTATTATTAGCTATATTAGCCTACTATCAAAATGATTTTAAAAGTCTTACATCATGGTTTGCCTTCATTATAACACTTATATAAGATTTTTAAAGTCATTTTAATAGTAGGCTAATGTAGCTAATATAGACACTTACATCATGCGTTGCCTTCATTATAACACGTATATAAGATTTTTAAAGTCATTTTAATAGTAGGCTAATGTAGCTAATATAGACACTTACATCATGCGTTGCCTTCATTATTACACTTACATTAGTGTCTATATTAGCTATATTAGCCTACAATCAAAATTACTTTAAAAGTCTTACATCATGTGTTGCCTTCATTATAACACTTATACAATATTTTTAAAGTCATTTTAATAGTAGGCTAATGTAGCTAATAAAGACACTTACATCATGCGTTGCCTTCATTATAACACGTATATAAGATTTTTAAAGTCATTTTAATAGTAGGCTAATGTAGCTAATATAGACACTTACATCATGCGTTGCCTTCATTATTACACTTACATAAGTGTCTGTATTAGCTATATTAGCCTACAATCAAAATTACTTTAAAAGTCTTATGTAAGTGTTATAATGAAGGCAACGCATGATGTAAGTGTTTATATTAGCTATATTAGCCTACTAGCAAAATGACTTTAAAAGTCTTATATAAGTGTTATAAGGAAGGCAACGCATGATGTAAGGGTCTATATTAGCCTACTATCAAAATGACTTTAAAAGTCCTATACAAGTGTTATAATGAAGGCAACACATGATGTAAGTGTCTATATTAGCTATATTAGCCTACTATCAAAATTACTTTAAAAGTCTTATATAAGTGTTGTAATGAAGGCAACACATGATGTGTCTATATTAGCCTACTATCAAAATGACTTTAAAAGTCTTGTATAAGTGTTATAATGAAGACAACACATGATGTAAGTGTCTATTTTAGCCTACTATCAAAATGACTTTTAAAGTCTTATATAAGTGTTATAATGAAGGCAACACATGCTGTGTTTATTTTAGCCTACCATCAAAATGACTTTAAAAGTCTTATATAAGTGTTATAATGAAGACAACACATGCTGTAAGTGTCTATTTTAGCCTACTAGCAAAATGGCTTTAAAAGTCTTATATAAGTGTTATAATGAAGGCAACACATGCTGTGTCTATTTTAGCCTACTATCAAAATGACTTTAAAAGTCCTATATAAGTGTTATAATGAAGGCAACACATGATGTAAGTGTCTATATTAGCCTACTATCAAAATGACTTTAAAAGTCCTATGTAAGTGTTATAATGAAGACAACGCATGATGTAAGTGTCTATATTAGCTATTTTAGCCTACTATCAAAATGACTTTAAAAGTCCTGTACAAGTGTTATAATGAAGGCAAGGCATGATGTAAGTGTCTATATTAGCTATATTAGCCTACTATATATAAAAGGCTGATGCAAATCTTCGTTGACAGAACTGTTGTGTTAAAACAACACAACATGTTACTGCACACGTCATCTGCCAAATTAGGAGCCTTTGTTTGCTTAGAAGTTGGCTAATATGTTCACTATTTTATTTAAAGCCAACATTGTTTTTTGATTGCAATAAGAAACAGATAAAACGTCATAAAATGTTCTGTGAAAATACAGCCGATCATGACATTTTTTTGTGGTAGCCTTTATTTTGAAAAGTAACGATATACATAATGTTGGTATGGGGCCAACATGATTACATCCTTCCAGCTCTGACACGGCGTGCTGCTGCATAGATTGCAGCTGCATTACAGGCCAGCATGCTGCCTGGAAGGGATGAGATGTAAACAGGACAGTGGAGTCGGAGCTTCGGCCGGCTAATGAGGTGAGAGGTGGGAGGTGCAGGTAAACACAGCAGCTGCTCCAGACCACTCGGGGGGGGGGGGCCTCAAGGCCGCCATCGCTCCGCCGCCGGTGGTCGAGATGATGCATGCGAAGCACACGGCGCCGCCATGAAAATGATTCTCTGATTGCACTCATTTACTGTAGTGCAAGTTACTTCATTATAGGCTGATCACTTGTTCAACCACCTTATTAACGTGCTGAGTGCTCCCCTCATGCAGGGATGTCCACACTTCTTACACTCAGGGCCGCACACTGGAAAATGGTACAAAGCGGTGGCCATTTGAATATTTTTCATTTTCAAAACCAATATGATTTAAAAAATGTAAACCTTAGGGCTCCCTTTTATTTTGGAGAATGATAAGGTCTTAGGGACCCCAAAGGGCCTCAGTCAGTAAAGTGTTAAAATGTAAAGTTAATAATTAGTCGTACAGTAATACTTTTTTTTACTTTCAACTAGGGTATTGGTATAGTACCGCGATACTAATGAATCATATTCGGTACTATACCGCCTCTAAAAAGTCTACTGTAATGATACCAAGTAGAGGAGCGTATCTAGTCAATACTACTATGATTACATCGATATTTTTTAGCATCACACATTTTTTTTCGTTTTTCTTTAAATGAATATTATGTTTATAAACTCAGGGAATATGTCCCTGGACACCGGAGGACTTTTTTTTTTTTTTTTTTTTTTTTTTTAAATCAATCAACAAAACAATACCACAATAATGCAATCCAATTCCAAAACCAAACCCGTCCCAGCAACGTTAAGAATAACAAACAAACCGAGCAATGGAGGACACACAAACATGTCACGGAACAATACAAATGTAGTGAAACAAAAATGAACATTATCGACAACAGCATCAATATTAGTAATTATTTCAAAATAGCAGTGATTAAAAAAAACAAAAACCCTCATTGATATTATCATTAAAAACATTAATACAAATGAATAAAAAATGAGAAATGAACAATAGTGTCACAGTGGCCCCACACCTGCATCACATCTCACAAGCTGGACAACACACTGTGTCCAATATTTTCCACAAAGATATAATAAGTCATATTTTGGTTCATTTAATAGTTGAAACAAATTTAAATAATGGATCCCATATTCCAATATATGACTCATTATTATCTCAACTAAATGCAGTTTGTTCTACTGATATCATCTCCATAGCTTGTGTGTACCAGTCAGTATGAGTTGGACTATCAACAGCTATCCATTTTTTAAATATTACCCTTTTTGTTATTATGCATATTGAAAGAAAAGCATTTTTACTCTTTGATGACACGTTACTAAATCGATGGAGATCCCCAAGAATACAAGTTTGCAGTGTCATTGGGATGTTTATATTAAGGGATGTGATTGCTTCTTTTGTTGTTTTCAACCATAACTCTTTTATTCTCTGACATTCCCACAATAAATGAACAAGAGTTCCCTCAGCTGCCCGACACTTCATACATAACTTGCTGTCTACAACACCAATTTTAAACAGCTGAGAAGATGTAAAATACACAGGAGGACTTAGAATATGACCAATGTATGATCCTGTAACTACTTGGTATCGGATTGATACCTAAATTTGTGGTATCATCCAAAACTAGAGATGTCCGATAATATCGGCCGATATATGCGTTAAAATGTAATATCGGAAATTATCGGCATCGTTTTTTTTATTATCGGTATCGTTTTTTTGTTGGTTTTTTTTGTTTTATTAAATCAACATAAAAAACACAAGATACACTTACAATTAGTACACCAACCCAAAAAACCTCCCTCCCCATTTACACTCATTCACACAAAAGGGTTGTTTCTTTCTGTTATTAATATTCTGGTTCCTACATTATATATCAATATATATCAATACAGTCTGCAAGGGATACAGTCCGTAAGCACACATGACTGTGCGTGCTGCTGGTCCACTAATAGTACTAACCTTTAACACTTAATTTTACTCATTTTCATTCATTACTAGTTTCTATGTAACTGTTTTTATATTGTTGTACTTTCTTTTTTATTCAAGAAAATGTTTTAAATTTATTTATCTTATTTTACTAATTTTAAAAAAAAGTACCTTATCTTCACCATACCTGGTTGTCCAAATTAGGCATAATAATGTGTTAATTCCACGACTGCATATATCGGTTGATATCGGTATCGGTTGATATCGGTATCGGTAATTAGAGAGTTGGACAATATCGGAATATCGGATATCGGCAAAAAGCCATTATCGGACATCCCTATCCAAAACTAATGTAAAGCAGCCAAACAACAGAAGAATAAGTGATTATTACATTTTAACAGAAGTGTAGATAAAATAATGTTAAAATGAAACAGGAAATGAACAAGTAGATTAATAATTCATTTTCTACCACTTGTCCTTAATAATTTTGACAAAATAATAGAATGGTAAATGCCACAATATGTTACTGAATATGTCAGCAGACTAAATTAGGAGTATTTATTTGTTTTTTTGCATTTTTGGTCCAATATGGCTCTTTCAACATGTTGGGTTGCCGACCCCTGGGTTAGGGTTAAGACTAAAGTTCCCTAGGATCCTAAAGACCCCCACTCATAAATGTTAAAAATAGGTCATATACCAATACAGATCATTTTTGCTTTCAATGCTTAAATCTCTGGATCAATTTCACATATTTCCGTCGATTATAAGATTTGATTATTTTTTGAGCAATGCCAGTTTTAAAGTACAAAGCCTGCATGGCAGCTTTGTGTTATTACTGTCAAAATTGCAGCATGTTCTCGTTACATTTCTTTTACTCCTTTATTCCACCTTTTATGGGGTTTTTTTTGTAATAGTAATGTGCCGCTGGCCGTTAAAAAAAATGAGCTGCGGTCCGCAAATGGCCCCGGGGCCTCACCTTGGACACTCCTGAACTAATGCTTGTTTTTGTTCTCACGCATACACGGAGCACTAAGAGCAGAAAAAGAAGGATTACTGACAGACAAAGCTGCTCGTCTCAAAATTGGATGCAGTCTCTGACTCGCCAGGCTCCTTTGCAGCCATCATCAATCATTTTCAACTCCACGTTGGATCGGCTTTCTTGGGGAAAAAGTCCCAAAAATCAAAAGTCCACTGTTTTGTAACGCAGGCGACATACTCGGTTATTGACCAATATGATGATTAAGTACGCAGATGATCGCGTAAGAACATGATGCTCGTGGTCTCAGGAGTTATGGGCCTAAATTTATGTCCTTCTTTGACCTTGGGTGTGTGAATGTGGGAGTCATTGAGTAAATGTGATGCATATTGTAAAGCGCTTTGGGTATCATACCAGATAGGGTTGTACGGTATACCGGTACTGGTGTAGTATCGCGGTACTAATGAATCAAAACCGATACTATACTCTGTTTGAAAAGTACCGGATCCCGGGCATGACGGCGCGTCGTCGTCACGTCGTGACATTGCTGGTTTTACGAGCAGAGGAGCATGTTCGGCAGCGCACAATCACGGAGTCATCATCGGCGGTCACTCGAACGAGTATGACGATCCTCCTGGTAGGGGTGTATCCCTTTATGGACGATGCCTGTGCGTGACTTAGTTTAACGTGGGGAAACTGGTGCACAGACCACACGATCCTTGACAGAATTGGGTCAGGGTCCAGTGGCATGGAGTCCAAGACGACCGGGGACCCTTTTCTGCTGCAGCCTTCTCCCGCCATTGCAGCCGTTGTGGTAGTTCTTAAATCTACCGTCTTCCCCCTGAGGTCTTCCCCGTATCCCGGGCTAGGGGGCAGTCAGGTACTAGGCCTTTGCCAAGGGTCACCTGGGGTAACAGTAGTAAAGGGGTTAACCTCCTAGTGCCCCAAGACCCCATTGATTGATTGATTGAGACTTTTATTAGTAGGTTGCACAGTGAAGTACATATTCCGTACAATTGACCACTAAATGGTAACACCCGAATAAGTTTTTCAACTTGTTTAAGTCGGGGTCCACTTAAATTGATTCATGATACAGATATATACTATCATATATACTATCATCATAATACAGTCATCACACAAGATAATCACATTGAATTATTTACATTATTTACAATCAGGGGTGTGGAGGGGGGGGGGGGTATGGACATCAAGTAGTGGACATAGAGAGAGAGAGAGAGAGAGAGAGAGAGAGAGAGAGAGAGAGAGAGAGAGAGAGAGAGAGAGAGAGAGATCAGAAGGCATAAGAAAAAGTATCTGCATTTGATTGTTTACATTTGATTATTAGCAATCCGGGGAGGGTGTTAGTTTAGGGTTGTAGCTGCCTGGAGGTGAACTTTTATTGCGGTTTTGAAGGAGGATAGAGATGCCCTTTCTTTTATACCTGTTGGGAGCGCATTCCACATTGATGTGGCATAGAAAGAGAATGAGTTAAGACCTTTGTTAGTTCGGAATCTGGGTTTAACGTGGTTAGTGGAGCTCCCCCTAATAGAAGAGCCTCCACTGCCTGATGCACTTTAACGTCATGCCCAGGACACAATCACGGAGTACTTACAAGCAGACACAGTGTGTAGACAGAAAAGGGAGAACGGACGCATTTTGGCCTAAAAACTAACAACAAAGGTGAAGTTATAACACTGAAACGCCCTCAGGAATAGGTGCCTTAAGACATGGCTAGCTAGCTAGCGGCGAACGTCCATCCGCACTCTTTTATTCTCTGACATTCCCACAATAAATGAACAGGAGTTCCCTCAGCTGCCCGACGCTTCAGACATAACTTGCTATCTACTGCACCAATTTTAATCCCATTCTTAAAAAAACCTCATCTTGGTCCGGTGGAGCCTATATATCAAAAATCATGGACAAAGTGGTAGCTAAGCAGCGAACCTCATTTTTGGAACAGCATGATTTTTATGATAAATACCAATCTGGCTTTAGGTAATTTCACTCCACCGAAACTGCTCTTTTGAAAGTTTCCAGTGACGTGATGATGTCCGCTGACTCTGGTCGCTACACGGTTTTGGTTTTGCTCGGTTTGACATCTGCCTTTAAAGGCCTACTGAAAGCCACTACTACCGACCACGCAGTCTGATAGTTTATATATCAATGATGAAATCTTAACATTGCAACACATGCCAATACGGCCGGGTTAACTTATAAAGTGACATTTTAAATTTCCCGCTAAACTTCCGGTTGAAAACGTTTATGTATGATGACGTATGCGCGTGACGTCAATCGTTGAGACGGAAGTATTCGGTCGGCCCCATTGAATCCTATACAAAAAGCTCTGTTTTCATCTTAAAATTCCACAGTATTCTGGACATCTGTGTTGGTGAATCTTTTGCAATTTGTTTAATGAACAATGAAGCGCTCCACCTCTCGCACCAGCTCAGGCTCCTTCCCTACCAGCGTAGAGACGTTCCACATCCCGAAAGTCAGCCTCTGCTGCCCCGAATTGGTCCGTCTGGAGCCTCCACTTTCACTGCCATCCACTTGGCAGCGCACCCGACCCCACTGGTTCCGACCGCGGGTGGTGGGCCCACGTGGCGGAGAAGATGGTGTGTCCACGTAGCCTCTTCGGGCTGTGCCCGGCCGGGCTCCGTGGCTAGCCCGGCCACCAGGCGCTCGCTGACGAGCCCTACCTCCGGGCCTAGCTCCGGAGGAGGGCCCCGGGCTTCCTCCGGGCCGGGTAACGCATCCTCTTTTAGTTTGGTTCATGGGGGGTATCGTAACCCTGATGGGGGGGGTGCATTCGGGTGCTACACCTTGCCCAAGGGTGACCCGGAACTATGTAAGGCAGGGGCGTTCAACTCCCTGAGGCTTAATACAAGCCCACATACCAAAGAGATGAGCCTGAAGGCAAAGCTCTCGGTCTACTGAGCTATCTACATTCCTACTCTCACCTATGGTCATGAAGTGTGGGTAATGACCGAAAGAATAAGATCGCGGATACAAGCGGCCGAAATGAGTTTCCTCAGAAGGGTGGCTGGCATCTCCCTTAGAAATAGGGTGAGAAGTGCAGTCACCCGAGAGAGACTCGGAGTAGAGCCGCTGCTCCTTCGCTTGGAAAGGAGCCAGCTTAGGTGGTTCGGGCATCTCGTGCGGATGCCTCACGAGCGTCTCCCTAGGGAGGTCCTCGTTGCACGTCCCACTGGGAGGAGACCCCGCGGCAGACCAAGGACCAGATGGGGGGATTACATCTCCTCTCTGGCCTGGGAACGCTTCGGGATTCTCCAGGAGGAAGTCGCAAATGTTGCTCTGGAGAGGGAAGTCTGGGGGTCTCTGCTGGAGCTGTTGTCCCCGCGACCCGATTCCGGATGAAGACTGCAAAGAAGAAAGTTGTAGGTGGAATCGGTGTATTAGCGGCGGACTACATCAACACAACCAGGAGGACTTTGAGATGGATAGCAGACGCGCTAGCCGGCGACCTCACCTTGACTTCCTCCGTCTCCGGGCCGCCGGCCGCATCTATGATCGGGTGAAGTCTTTCGTCGCTCCATCGATCGCTGGAACGCAGGTGAGCACGGGTGTTGATGAGCAGATGAGGGCTGGCTGGCGTAGGTGGAGCGCTAATGTTTTTAGCATAGCTCTGTGAGGTCCCGTTGCTAAGTTAGCAACAGCATTGTTAAGCTTCGCCAGCCTGGAAAGCATTACCGTGTATTTACAGGTCCATGGTTTAATAGTATTGTTGATCTTCTGTCTATCCTTCAAGTCAGGGGTTTATTTATTTTGTTTCTATCTGCATTTAAGCACGATGCTATCACGTTAGCTCCGTAGCTAAAGAGCTTCGCTGATGTATTGTCGTGGAGATAAAAGTCACTGGGAATGTCCATTTCGCGTTCTCGACTCTCATTTTCAAGAGGATATAGTATCTGAAGTGGTTTAAAACACAAATTTGTGATCCACAATAGAAAAAGGAGAGAGTGTGGAATCCAATGAGCCCTTGTACCTAAGTTACGGTCAGAGCGAAAAAAGATACGTCCTGCACTGCACTCTAGTCATTCACTTTCACGTTCCTCATCCACGAATCTTTCATCCTCGCTCAAATTAATGGGGTAATCGTCGCTTTCTCGGTCCGAATCTCTCTCGCTGCATTGAAAACAATAGGAAAATGTGAGCAGCCCTTCCTCCTGTGACGTCACGCTACTTCCGGTACAGGCAAGGCTTTTTTTTAATCAGAGACCAAAAGTTGCAAACTTTATGGTCGTCGTTCTATACTAAATCCTTTCAGCAAAAATATGGCAATATCGCGAAATGATCAAGTATGACACATAGAATGGATCTGCTATCCCCGTTTAAATTTTGAAAAATCATTTCAGTAGGTCTTTAATACTGTGGATCACAGTATGCTGATTGATCGACTCAAATCTGGGATGGGGTTTTCTGGTGCTGTTCGTGGTTTACTTCTTACATAAATGGAAGAACTTTTAATGTTGATTTTAATAATGTAATGTCCAATGTGTCCAACCTGTCATGTGGTGTGGCCCAGGGTTTATTTTTGTTGTACCTGATGCCGCTTGGTAGGATTATCCGTAGTTTAAAAAAAATGTTCTTATCAATCAATCAAAGTTTTTTATATAGCCCTTAATCACAAGTGTCTTAAAGAGCTGCACAAGCCACAACAATCCCACATCAGCGCAAGAAAAAACTCAACCCAATGGGAACAACGAGAATCCTTAGAGAGGACCGCAGATGTGGGGAACCCCCCCTGGGAGACCGGTGCAATGGATGGCAGTATAAGTGTCCACATAAGCGGCCATAAGACCCCAATTCAGTAGTGTACACAATTTTGGAAATAGAGCTAAAAGGTGCTGTCCACGCATGTGGCCAACTAAGCCTTTAGAGGTTGACCAACATTAAATCACAGCAGCGTAGTAGGCCTAAGTATTCATTTAAACAAGGCAAAGGTTTATTTAGCAAGTGTATTAAATATGTTTGGCCACTGTAACATTACACACAGTTTGACCAGTAACACTGTGTTTGAATATAGGAAAATAACACACTGTACTTTAATACAGCCTGGTAGCAACATTTTACAGTGCATGCAGAGCTCCATAGATAAAGCTATGCCATCTTGGGGCGCTCATTTAAAATGAATGTTGCCTACAGCCACTGCCGTTGATGCTAATGACTTAGCTAGAAAAAAAAACCTGGCTTTAATTCCAGCAGGCTTTCCTCCGTCAAAAGCAAGCAAAACAATCTGGAACCTTGTGTCATTGACAGTGTCGCGTCCATCTTGTTCCACACTAAACTACTCCTGAGCCTGAGCTCAGTCACAAAGAATACATCAAAGTATTTGACAGACTGTCATCTTTTATCCATCAGACTATAAGTAGACGTCTTCTGGCTGTCAGTCCGTTGGTGTTGTGTTCATAGTGGATGTTGTGTATTGTTCTTGTCCTTCTCAACTCCAAGAAAACTTGGTTTTTGTTTGCAAAGACTATTTAGTGTATGGATCATTCGTTCCTGACATGCGTCACACTAAAAACATAGAAGATAGTCACATTAGGGGAAAAGCTGAATTTGATCTTTTTTATGATTTTAAAGGCCTACTGAAATTAATTTTTTTTATTTAAACGGGGATAGCAGATCTATTCTATGTGTCATACTTGATCATTTCGCGATATTGCCATATTTTTGCTGAAAGGATTTAGTATAGAACAACGACGATAAAGATTGCAACTTTTGGTATCTGATAAAAAAAAGGCTTGCACCTACCGGAAGTAGCGTGACGTAGTCAGTTGAACATATACGCAAAGTTCCCTATTGTTTACAATGATGGCCGCATGAAGTGAGAGAGATTCGGACCGAGAAAGCGACAATTTCCCCATTAATTTGAGCGAGGATGAAAGATTTGTGGATGAGTAAAGTGCAAGTGAAGGACTAGTGGGGAGTTGAAGCTATTCAGATAGGGAAGATGCTGTGAGAGCCGGGGGTGACCTGATATTCAGCTGGGAATGACTACAACAGTAAATAAACACAAGACATATATATACTCTATTAGCCACAACACAACCAGGCTTATATTTAATATGCCACAAATTAATCCTGCATAAAAACACCTGCGTGTTTGTTATGCTAGCTCCTAGCTCCTCTGCTAGCTCCTAGCTCCATAGAACACGCCAATACAATTCAAACACCTGATCAACACACACAATCACTCAGCCCAAAAGACCGTTCACCTAACCTAAGGTTCATAAAGCTTATATATTTTTAAAAAGTTACGTACATGACGCGCACGTACGGTCAAGCTATCAAATGTTTAGCAGCCAAGGCTGCATACTCACGGTACCTGATATTCAGCTGGGAATGACTAAAACAGTAAATAAACACAAGACATATATATACTCTATTAGCCACAACACAACCAGGCTTATATTTAATATGACACAAATTAATCCTGCATAAAAACACCTACGTCTTTGTTATGCTAGCTCCTAGCTCCTATGCTAGCTCCTAGCTCCATAGAACACGCCAATACAATTCAAACACCTGATCAACACACACAATCACTCAGCCCAAAAGACCGTTCACCTAACCCAAGGTTCATAAAGCTTATATATTTAAAAAAAGTTACGTACATACGCAAAAAAAAGTTGCGCACATACGGTCAAGCGATCAAATGTTTAGAAGCCAAAGCTGCATACTCACAGTAGCACGTCTGCGTCTTTGTCATCCAAATCAAAGTAATCCTGGTAAGAGTCTGTGTTGTCCCAGTTCTCTACAGGCGTCTGTGTATCGAAGTCAAAAGTCCTCCTGGTTAGAGTCTCTGTTATCCGAGTTCTTCCATCTTGACTGCATCTTTCGGGAATGTAAACAAAGAAGCGCCGGCTGTGTACTGTTGTGGCTGACTACGTTCGAAAAATACGTCCATTTCGCACCGACAACTTTCTTCTTTGCTTGCTCAGCTTCCTTCTCCATAATGCAATGAACATGATTGCAACAGACTCACGAACACAGATGTCCAGAATACTGTGGAATTATGAAATGAAAACAGAGCTTTTTCGTATTGGCTTCAATGTGGAAGGCATACCCGTGTTCGCCGGGCTACGTCACGCGCATACGTCATCCTCAGAGGCGTTTCGAACCGGAAGTTTAGCGGCAAATTTAAAATGTCACTTTATAAGTTAACCCGGCCGTATTGGCATGTGTTATAATGTTAAGATTTCATCATTGATATATAAACTATCAGACTGCGTGGTCGGTAGTAGTGGCTTTCAGTAGGCCTTTAAGGCATTTTACAAATATAGAGTGCAGGGCAGCGACAAAAAAGTTGAGGGTATGTCTATGTCTATCAAGCTCAATGTTCTGATGTTTAAATGTTAGTTGTCTGGTTGTAGTTGTGTCTGCGCTTGTGTTTTTGTTCTGTTGTTTTTGTGTATGTTAAGAAAGCAATGATGCACTGTGCCCAAGACAAATTTCCCCGCAGGGACAATAACGTTGAACCTTGGGTACTAAAAAGTGGCTTTTGAGTACTGCTATCTGTAATAAATTCCTTAAAGTGTCATATGAATGCATATGGTTCATATTTGCATATATTAAGCACTGTAATACAGATTGAAAGCGAGGGTGTGATGCAGTCCATTTTCCCTGTGTTGGCTTTGTTTTCGGTCAGGTTTCAGTTTTTTTGTTTTTTAGATCAGATTTCCTTTCCAAAAGCAATTTAATTAACCACTGAATTGAGTTTTTACCAGGAAAACACTGTTAATGACCGAAGAGCGGTTTTCTTAACCCAGCTTGTGCACTAAAATGCAAGATACAGGACAATACATGCCATTCTGTGTCTGGTATTATAAACTCGTGCATACTTTAATGTGTTGTATTAAAACTTCTACAGCTCTTTTAAAGACCTAACAGCACGTTTATTAACATAACCCAGCCTGTGTACTAGAATGCAAGAGACAGGACACTCAATATGTGCCATTATGTACAATGTATTTAAATCTCATCCATACTGTAATGTGTTGTATCAAGTTGCTTTAATGACCTAAGAGTGCTTTACTTAACATAACCTGGCCTGTTGCACGAGAATGCAAGAGACAGGACGCTCAACATGTGCTATTCTTTATACGGTATTTTTACATTATTGTTTGTACCAATGCTTTCACAGCTGCTTTGTTAATGACCTAACACTGTTTTTCTTAACATAACCCAGCCCGATTACTAGAATGCGGGAGACAGTACACTCAATATGTGCGACTCTATGTAGTATTTTAATTAAATGCACACTTTTTAATGTGTTGAAATAAAATACATGCAGCTAATTTGAAGACCTAACAGCACTTATCTTAACAATACCCAGCCTGTGGACTAGAATGCAAGAGACAGGACGCTCAACGTGTGCTATTCTCTATATGGTATTTTAACACACTTTTCATTTTTTGTACCAATGCTTTCACAGCTGCTTTGTTGATGACCTAACATTGTTTTTCTTAACATAACCCAGCCCAAGCACTAGAATGCAGGAGACCGTACACTCAATATGTGCCACTCTTTATATAGTATTAATTTAATGTGTTTTAATAAAATACATGCAGCTAATTTTGAAGACCTACCAGCGCTTATCTTAACAATACCCAACCTGTGGACGAGAATGCAAGAGACAGGGACGCTCATCATGTGCTATTCTGTATATGTTTTTTTAACACACTTTTAATTTGTTGTACCAATGCTTTCACAGCTGCTTTGTTGATGACCTAACATTGTTTTTCTTAACATAACCCAGCCCGAGTACTAGAGTGCAGGAGACAGTACACTCAATATGTGCCACTCTTTATATAGTATTAATTGTAATAAAATATATACAGCTAATTTTGAAGACCTAACAGCGCTTATCTTAACAATACCCACCCAACCTGTGGGATTAGAATGCAAGAGACAGGGTGCTCAAGATCTGCCATTCTTGTTTACTTGAATGTGTTGTATTCGGCACCGGTTTACATCTCCGTCTACTTGCTTCATGTTTTATTCCACCTCTGTACTTGCACTGCAACACATGATTCATGTCCCGAGTGGACGCGTGCATTTGGCTAATGCAACCTTGCACTATCGTCTTCTTTCTTTCCTTCTTTCTTTCTTTCTTTCTTTCTTTCTTCCTTTCTTATTTTCTTCCTTCCATCCTTCCTTCCTTTCTGCTGGCTGCAGCCGAGCCATCCGGTGCCAGCGTAAAGTGGACTGTAAATATTGACAAGGAGACGGGCGAGAGGCGCACGGCGACCTTGTCGGGGCGGCAAAGAGAGTGGAAGCGGGAGTGAGGGATGGATGGATGGATGGATGGATGGATGGAGAGAGAGAGAGAGAGAGAGAGAGAGTTCCTGCCTTCTCCCAAGGCAAATGAGTGTGTTGTGATGCACTGTGGCAGGGACCACACTGTCTCCCCAGAGAGGGAGAGGCGCCACATGCATACACAACAAGCAGAGTTCCCCATGACCACCACACAGCTTTTTAAAATGTCACAACACACACACACACACACACACACACAGACACACACACACATGCTCAGTGTCGGTGGCATGAATGTAAAGCTTAAACAGTTGGAATCACAGCTGATTAGACATTACAAGCATCACTGAGCTCACACACAATCATTCCCTTCATTTACATGTTGAGTCACGGTGCCGTCTGCTAGTTGTCCAATCAGATTGTTTGTTCTTTCTCCATAAAATGTAACGGCATCCGGTTTGTTTGATAATAATTCACCGGAACATTTGAGGTCGAAATGACTATGAAGTTGTTAATCAGGGAAATTGGAGAAAATATTACAGCGAAATAAAGTAGGTACTGCCTGTGAAGTCTTTCAAGGGGAACTGCCCTTTTTTTTTTTTTGGAATTTTGCCTATCGTTTATAGTCCTTACAAAAGACAAAGAACACATGTTTTGTCTGCATTCTAAAGATGAAAAAAACGCTTGTAAGATGCGGCTAATGAGAGCAATCCATTTAGCCTTTAAATCACTTTAAAAATGCATTAAAAACCGCCAACAATACCTAATTTACGTACCGTAACCTGGATAATAACCAAGCTGTAGTGCAGGCCTGGGCAATTATTTTGACTTCGGGGGGCCACATTTAGAGGAAAACATGTGTCTGGGGGCCGGTATATCTATCTATCTATGTATATATATATATATATATATATATATATATATATATATATATATATATATATATATATATATATATATACCAGGGGTCGGCAACCCGCGGCTCTAGAGCCGCATGCGGCTCTTTAGCGCCACCCTAGTGGCTCTCTGAAACTTTTTTAAAAATGTATGAAAAATGGAAAAAGATGAGGGTAAAAAAAATTATTGTTTTAATATGGTTTCTGTAGGATGACAAACATGACACAAACCTCCCTAATTGTTATAAATCACACTGTTTGTATTAAAAATGCGAGTATTTGGCAAGCGCCGTTTTGTCCTACTAATTTTGGCGGTCCTTGAACTCACCTTAGTTGTTACATGTATAACTTTCTCCGACTTTCTAGGACGTGTTTTATGCCACTTCTTTTTCTGTCTCATTTTGTCCACCACACTTTTAACATGCGTGAATGCACAAAGGTGAGTTTTGTTGATGTTATTGACTTGTGTGGAGTGCTAATCAGACATATTTGGTCACTGCATGACTGCAAGCTAATCGATGCTAACATGCTATTTAGGCTAACAAAGGTCTTAACTCATTCTCTTTCTATGCCACATCAATGTGGAATGCGCTCCCAACAGGTATAAAAGAAAGGGCATCTCTATCCTCCTTCAAAACCGCAATAATAGTTCACCTCCAGGCAGCTACAACCCTAAACTAACACCCTCCCCGGATTGCTAATAATCAAATGTAAACAATCAAATGCAGATACTTTTTCTTTTCTTATGCCTTCTGATCTCTCTCTCTCTCTCTCTCTCTCTCTCTCTCTCTCTCTCTCTCTCTCTCTCTCTCTCTCTCTCTCTATGTCCACTACTTGATGTCCATACCCCCCCCCCCCCACCCCCCCCCCACCCCTCAATGTGATTATCTTGTGTGATGACTGTATTATGATGATAGTATATATGATAGTATATATCTGTATCATGAATCAATTTAAGTGGACCCCGACTTAAACAAGTTGAAAAACTTATTCGGGTGTTACCATTTAGTGGTCAATTGTACGGAATATGTACTTCACTGTGCAACCTACTAATAAAAGTCTCAATCAATCAATCAATATATATATATATATATATAAAACTATAAATATACGCACACACACATAAACTGTGACAATCTGCTGTACAATATGTGTGTGTTTGGGTCAGGCCTGGCCCTAACCAATATGGCGCAACTAGGCAAGATTTTAGGTGGCGCTGTGCAGTCTGGTTGCTAAGTTAGCTTCAATGGCGTCGTTAGCACAGCATTGTTAACCTTCGCCAGCCTGGAAAGCATTAACCGTGTATTTACATGTCCACGGTTTAATAGTATTGTTGATTTTCTATCTATACTTCCCGTCAGGGGTTTATTTCTTTTGTTTCTATATGCAGTTAAAGCAAGATGCTATCACGTTAGCTCGTAGCTAAAGCATTTCGCCGATGTATTGTCGTGGAGATAAAAGGCACTGAATGTCCATTTCGCGTTCTCGACTCTCATTTTCAAGAGGATATAGTATCCCAGGTGGTTTGAAATACAAATCTGTGATCCACAATAGAAAAAGGAGAGTGTGGAATCCAATGAGCCAGCTTGTACCTAAGTTACGGTCAGAGCGAAAAAGATACGTCCATCACTGCCTCTCAAGTCCTTCACTGTAACGTTCCTCATCTACGAATCTTTCATCCTCGCTCAAATTAATGGGGTAATCGTCACTTTCTCGGTCCGAATCTCTCTCGCTCCATTGTAACAACGGGGAATTGTGAGGAATACTAGCTCCTGTGACGTCACGCTACTTCCGCTACAGGCAAGGCTTTTTTTTTATCAGCGAGCAAAAGTTGCAAACTTTATCGTCGATTTTCTCTACTAAATCCTTTCAGCAAAAATATGGCAATATCGCGAAATGATCAAGTACGACACATAGAATGGATCTGCTATTCCCGTTTAAATAAAAAAAAATCATTTCAGTAGGCCTTTAAGTAAGTCATCCAAAACATCTGAAAGTGATGCTTGCACCCCCCACACGCCGTTTTTTGGTTTACATCGATACTTTTTTCAGAAAAGTGATGCTAAATGAGTAGCGTGCGAGTATCGATATATCGATACCACAGGATCGATACACACATCCCTAATGTGAATGTTTTAAGTTGAACTAAATGTGATCTCTGAAAGGAGTACTGATTCTTTCCAAAGCGTGGCCCCAATACTAGTACACAGCTCACGGAAAAACAAGATTTCCTTTGTCATTTTCATTGTGAGTGGGCCAAATTACTAAATAATCTCATAGAAATGACTGCTGTCATTTGATTAATAGGACATTTATTATTAAGTCAGGTTTGGGACAGGTGTGATGCTGGTGTGGCCACAGTGTTGCTGAGGGGAGTTCTGGGTCTGCTCAGACACATGACAAATTAGAGGTACCACTGGTGCAAGTGGTGTAGGCGGGCTTTCATTTTCTTCACCTGCATGACCGTGAGGAAGGTTAAAATGCTACCTAAAACGTCGGTTGGACAGTTTATGAAGATGTTTGTTGACGATGATGGATCGTTGTTGTGTCCATTGTTGTTTACAATGGGAAAAGATGCTCGGAAATATACTTTTGGTGTTTGAATTTAGAGGTTTCCACCATGTTGGGTGAAAGACAGCAGCACACTGCGGCACATGTATTGATTGTGAATAATTTACTAGTGTGTGTGTGTGTGTGTATCCTCTCTCTCTCGGTTGACTTTATATATTTTGCTTCTCCTCCACACACTCACAATGCACTGTATATCCCTGCCGGTTTTTTTTCTCCACACGGCTCATTATTCGGGTGCCCGTATCCTCATGCGGCTCAGGCGGAGTGAATGCATCAATAGATTTGTAGGGTTGTGCCCGGTTAACCTCCAATCTAAAGGCTAGGATTTCTCTTAGTGAGCAATGAGATTACACGCGCTGTTCTTTGACTTAATCTCCTTCAGAGGCCATCAATTTATTCCGTCCTAATCTCATCTCCAGGCTCTGTGCGAGCCTCGTGTTGTCTCCATGCCAGGCCCGTCTCTCACTGTGGGGAGGCTTTGCACAAGCAACAGACAATTTATTGGGGGGGGAAACAAATACATGGATTTGAAGGAACGTCACGTGTGTACACTTGCGTAACTCAACATGTCCGAAAAGAAGTAGGGAGAGTCAGAGGTTATGCATTCCCGACATGTTTGGATATCACCATTTTCTTCTAATAGGGAGGGATAAGAATAGGGAATGTGTAGCAATAGATAGCTGAGGGATTAGAAAAAAGTGGTGCTTATTGATTTATTTAAAGCAGGGGTCCCCAAACCTTTTGACTCGGGGGCTACATTGGGTTAAAACAACTTGGTCGGGGGCTGGGCTGCATGTGTATATATATATATATATATATATTTTTTTTTTTTTTTTTTTAATATATATATATATATTTTTTTATTTTTATTTTTTTTTTATGTGTACTTTACCACTTTTTTTTAAATTTAAACAGTTTTTATAATAAATGTTTTTTATTTTTATTTTTTTCATTATTATTATTTTATTTTATTTATTATATGTGCTCAGTGGCCTTGTGGTTAGAGTGTCCGCCCTGAGATCGGTAGGTCTTGAGTTCAAACCGAGTCATACCAAAGACTATAAAAATGGGAGCCATTACCTCCCTGCTTGGCACTCAGCATCAAAGGTTGGAATCGGGGGTTAAATCACCAAAATGATTCCAGAGCGTGGCCGCCGCTGCTGCTCACTGCTCCCCTCACCTCCCAGGGGGTGGAACAAGGGTGATGGGTCAAATGCAGAGGGTAATTTCACCACACCTAGTGTGTGTGTGTGTGACTATCAGTGGTGCATTAACTTTAACTTTAAATAACGTACCATAAATTCAATGAAAAAAATAATATAAAATGATGGTTCTCTGCATTATTATTCTTCTATATCAGGGGTGTCAAACGTACGGCCCGAGGGCCGGATCAGGCCCGCGAACAGGTTTTATCCGGCCCGCGGGATGAGTTTGCCAAGTATAAAAATTAACCGGAAATTTTTTAATGAAAGAAACAGCTGTTCTAAATGTGTCCACTGGATGTCGCAATAACAATTCTTTGTATCTTTGTAGATGACGCTACATATGTACAAAATAAAGCACATGATGTTAGTGCACCAGTCGAGGTAAATGATCCAACTACATAAATAACATCCTGTAATTTGATTTTGATTAGGGATGTCCGATAATGGCTTTTTGCCGATATCCGATATGCCGATATTGTCCAACTCTTTAATTACCGATACCGATATCAACCGATACCGATATCAACCGATACCGATATCAACCGATATATACAGTCGTGGAATTAACACATTATTATGCCTAATTTGGACAACCAGGTATGGTGAAGATAAGGTACTTTTAAAAAAAATGAATCAAATAAAATAAGATAAATAAATTAAAAACATTTTCTTGAATAAAAAAGAAAGTAAAACAATATAAAAACAGTTACATAGAAACTAGTAATTAATGAAAATTTGTAAAATTAACTGTTAAAGGTTAGTACTATTAGTGGACCAGCAGCACTCACAATCATGTGTGCTTACGGACTGTATCCCTTGCAGACTGTATTGATATATATTGATATATAATGTAGGAACCAGAATATTAATAACAGAAAGAAACAACCCTTTTGTGTGAATGAGTGTAAATGGGGTGGGTTGGTGCACTAATTGTAAGTGTATCTTGTGTTTTTTATGTGGATTTAATTTTTTTTTTTAAATGATACTGATAATAAAAAAACGATACCGATAATTTCCGATATTACATTTTAACGCATTTATCGGACATGTCTAATTTTGATATAATTTTTTTATCTTGATTAACACCAATGAGTTGACTGATGAACATTATCACATCATTTATTCAGAAAATATAAATAACGACAATAAACTATTAATCGCAACATGTAAGTGTAAAAAAAACCAAAAAAAACAACATTATGATTTT